>NC_092571.1:7972500-8272500 GCF_037975245.1 Apostichopus japonicus | reverse complement strand
CCTTGTTTCACGCACTGACGAATATGCAAATTATTTTATTTTGTTTTACGTAGTGACGAATGTTTTTAAAACATTTCTATGCCCTTAAAATTGTTCTACATCCTTTAAATTTGAAACGTCTATAAACTATAATTTGTTTTTTTGTGACATAAATCTATAGATACTGCTTGAAAGGTATTATTTGTGATCAAACATTCAGTTGCAAAGCAGTGAATTGATTTGGATCGTGATAAATAACTTTCTAACATTCGTCAGTACGCGAAACAAGGGACGAAATGTGTAATAGAATTTTTATTCTTAGTTGAGTAAGGTATGGTGAAGTGACTTTATTAAAAATTAAACAGTGGTTTTGAATGATGGAGGGGTCAAAAATTGTATCAAGGAAGAACTAAACAAAAGGTTTGTGCTGTCTATGTATGGCAGTAAAAGTTATTGCACAATGTACTTATCGAAATAAAATGAATAAGTCTTGGCATTTAATATCTCGACATTGAAAGAAATCATCACGATGAAGAGTTGGACCAACCTGTTTCTGTTTTACTTGCTCTCAATTGTATTTATTTTTTTTTAAATCTTAGCCTCTATTATCCTTTTAAGGAATGAAATCAACTACCTGCTTTTAATCATTGCATATAACAGTTTATTGGTTAAAAGGGCAAAACATTGAACTATAATATGATTCATTGAGCTGTCTGTTTTTACATTGAAAGGCAAAATAAAATGTTCTCCATCCAATCTTCAAGGTGGAAAAGAGCAAAGGAATATTTGGCTAGAATAGATGAACCAGTGACCCCAACAATCCTACAAAGTGGGCCCTCCAGCCTTTATTTGGAGATCCCTATATAGCTGTTTCCTCACTGGCATTGTCAGACAGAAGCCACAGGGTATTGCATATGTTTGTAACCAGGGGTTCAGGGAAAAAAGAATCACGGAACTTTGTCCCCCTGCAGGTTGGATATCCATAGATAATGAAAAACATGCGAACGATGGATCAAATGATACAACGCTGTTGTGAGAAATTCACAGAAATTGAGAGGTGTTAATCTCGGAGGTAGAAAATAAATCACGGATATTCTGCGAATTCGCGGGAAAAGCTCATGTCTGAGGGGATACGCCCAAATTTCAATTCAAGAGAAGTTTGGCCTTTTATTGTATATATAATATATATCAGTGGCGTAGGAAGGTACTTTTGAGTGGGGGGGCTGAAGACTGATGGCCAGCCTGGGGGAGGGGTCTAGGGGGAGGGGGTGTCCCCCTCCCCTTTGGAAATTTTTGCATTTCCAGGTAGCCTCAGATGCAATTTGGTGCAATATAGCACACTTCAACACCCACTCCATTTTGTAAACTTAATTTTGTATTTTCACCAGGCCTTAGATGCAATTTGGTGCTCCAAATGAGATTTTTTTTCTCATTTGGAAATGAAAAAGGGGTTTTCTGACTTGCGAAGCGGGGGGCGGAATGATACTTCTGCCCCTCCACATTTTTCACTGGGGGCTTGCACCCCCCCAGCCCCCCCCGGTTCCTACACCCTTGATATATATATATATATATAAAATGAAAGATATAGGTCCTGAGGTCATTGGTTTTTGAATTCCATTACAGGCAAACTTTCCTTGCTCTGTTTCAAAATTGTTTATAATCATCCTGTCAGTTTTCCATCGTTCATCTTCAAGTTTTCAGGTCGCAGGCTCAGGAAAGTGGGGGGGGGGGGTTGCAAACATTTGTCAAATTTTCTGGGGAAAAAAATAATACTTGTAACTCTGAAAGTACAGTTTTGCTACATATACATACAGGTTATTGTGGTCATTTATTTTTACGACATGTTGTGCATAAATTTCTTTTCTTTATCTCCAGTCGCAAGGAGTCCAGCTAATTCGGGATTAACTCCGGTTCGACCTCCGACCAAGTTAATGTCATCTCCTGTCATCGTTTCCTTTGCATCACACGTTGCCATCCAAGCAGCCATTCAGATCGCAGCTTTCTTATTGGTCCAGAAGTGTTCTTGGTATGTTAAACAGTAACTCTATATTCTTAGTAGTGATACTTCCATGGTAAACATGTACTAGGAGTACAACAGAATGAGTACAAGTAAATGTCAATTTAGGGAGTGTTAGCTCAGTGGTTAGTCATAAGGTCCCGAGTTCGAGTCACTCCCAAGATTAATGTATGTCGTCCAGTTCCAGAGTTGTTGACAATTCATAATCTTGGACGTTAAAATATGAATCAAAGAGACTGACTTCGGTCAGCTTGCAGCTTTGATAAGCCAATGATGGCTTGTTAGCGAGTTCCTGCTTGTAGGAGGATCTAAAATACATATATACATATATACACACACATACATACAATTCCCCTGGGTATGAATATACAGGTCACAGCTTTCTTATTGGTGC
This sequence comes from Apostichopus japonicus, assembly GCF_037975245.1. NCBI lineage: Eukaryota > Metazoa > Echinodermata > Holothuroidea > Aspidochirotida > Stichopodidae > Apostichopus > Apostichopus japonicus. The sequence continues at coordinate 8,270,110 of NC_092571.1, read as the reverse complement.
AGGAGTGTTCATGGTTCGTTAAAGACTAACTCTATTTTCGTAGTAGCATATGTATAGCATGGTAAACTGGTAGACGGGGTCTACCCGATGTTCCCGGGGTTCAATGTTCCCAGGGTTCGATATTCCCCGTTTTCGTGTTATTTCAATGGCTGACGATGAAAACGAGGTTCGTTGTTCCCAGGGTTCGATGTTCCCAAGGTTCGTTGTTCCCAGGGTTCGATGTTCCCAGAAATATCGATGTTCCCAGGGTTCGATGTTCTCAAGGTTCGATGTTCCCAGGGTTCTATGTTCCCAGGGTTCAATGTTCCCAGGGTTCAATGTTCCCAGGGTTCTATGTTCCCAGGGTCCAATGTTCCCAGGGTCCGATGTTCCCAGGGCTCGATATTCCCATGGTTCGATGTTCCCAGGGTCTGAGCCTGTCCCCGAGCACGGTCGGGCAGCACCAAAGCGGACCCTCTTAATTCTCGGCCTCGTGGAACTCTGGACTCTCAGGTCAACACTTCTGTGCGGCTCTTACTGAACAACGTCCCTTCGGGTGATTTTTGAAAAAAAAGGGACATCAAACCCTAGGAACATCGAACCCTGGGAACATCGAACCCTGGGAACATCGGACCCTGGGAACATTGGACCCTGGGAACAAAGAACCTTGGGAACATCGGACCCTGGGAACATCGAACCCTGGGAACATGGAACCCTGGGAACATTGGACCCTGGGAACATCGAACCCTGGGAACATCGAACCCTGGAAACATCGAACCCTGGGGCCTGGGAACATTGGACCCTGGGAACATCGAGCCCTGGGAACATTGGACCCTGGGAACATTGACATAGCCCCGGTATTAGGAGAGTACAACAGTTCTTGGTACTGTATGTTAAAGGCCATAGTCTGTAGTGCGGTATTGTAGGCATTGTTTCATAGTACACTTCTATTACGAGAGTACAACAGCATGAGTACAATTAAAATTAGAACTTCCCTCAATATGAGTATGGGTAGGCTTACAAAGCCCTACACCGGAGTAGGAGTGCATAATCCTGTGCTAGTATCAACACTATGTTTTCAAACACCCAAATATTAGTGCAAGTACAAAATCCAGGGTGGAGTACAAAACCCAGGGTGGAGTACAGTAAACTATGTGAACTAAATACAAGTACAGATTCACTAGAAGATAGATTTACTTAAAAGCTCAGAGAAATGTAGGTCAGTAGCTCGACCAATCAAATTTCATGACAATAAAAAAGCACAATTTGAACATTTTTGGAAGTTTTGCCGATAGGTCTTTTGCATTTGCCATAAGTACTTGAAAGTGTTTGAGGAACAGAATTTTGAGAATTTCAAAACAGTTTGTTCTGAAATTTGTTTCTAAAGAAAGTATATTTTTAAAAGTCTCTTTATTATTGTAATATTAGTAAATTTTGTGTATCTTACAGATAATCGGTAAAATCAATTTTGCTCTTTTTGTAAATAGGTATCAGGGTGCAGAGGAACTTCATGAGCCATCTGGTCACACCGTACATTCCTACGAAAATACATCGGTGTTCACCGTATCCTGTTTCCAGTACCTGATTTATTCTGTTCTCTTTTCAAATGGTGCTCCTTACAGAAATCCTATTTACACAAATAGTAAGATGTGCTTCTTCTTTTTTTCTTACTACTCGTTTCCATGGAAACATGTGCATGTTATAGGAAGAGAGTAAAGTATTGTTTAGTGCTCAGTTTTAATCAAAAGAGGAAACTGTAAATTTATAAATTTTTAAAATTCAGAGAGATATGACATTAAATCTGTTTTTCTTTTATTTATTTTTTTTAAGTTGACTAGTTATATATTCTATCATTACAGTTTTTTACGCTACAAGTCTGTGAAGGTGACCATTTTCTAGAGAGCTCCACAGCATTTTTGCTGCTAGATAACTATGATGCCTTCGTATCTACAGTTTCATGATATTTCTCATGGCTATCTGGAAATACATAAAATGCACTGAATAATCCAGGTTGTTTAATATTACCTCAGGGAATTAACCCATCTCCATTTCACCATCGAAACCGTTTGCCTGGATTTTCCCTAGCACGTCTTCTTAAATCTATGTTACATGAGCGCTTAGATGGACCTAGACAAGTTTAAAAATATGTCCAGATTTATTGGAGAGTTCAGACACAGTTGTAAAAATTCTTTGAGCTTCACTGGCTGCCTATCAAATTCCGTATCCACTATAAACTGGCTGTCTTGGTTTACCGTTATTTTGAGGGTACTCTTCCATTATATCGTCGTCTGTTTTGTGTTCTTAGATCCTCTTCCGAAAACCTGCTCAAAATTCACCGGGCTAACCTTAAGTCTGCCGGTGAACTTTCTTTTAAATTTGCTACCCCGGCTTTTTGGAATTCACTTTCAAATAGCCTTTGTAACACTCCTACGTTTTCTCATTTTAATAGCAATTTGAAGCTCTCCCGCCAAGCTTTTCCTGATTCATAGATTTCTTTTGTGTGTGTCTTTTGCGCCTTATAAGTGGAAAACTCTCTCAATGATTATTTGAGCACAGAAATACAAGTTGTCAATAGCAACAGTCAGTCAACAATTCTGGTTGCTTTTTAACTTCTGTTTTCTTGTTCACTTCAAATCTGGTACCATTTTCTTGCAGCTGTATGCAAACATTGTTTCCCCTTAAAGGGTAGGGGAACCCCCTACCCCACTAGAACCCTTCCCAAAGGATCATGACAACTCATCTACCTTTCTTTAGATTACATATGGTTACAGATTACATATGGTTATCAAGGAGTGTTAGCTAAGAGTGTTAGCTAGTGTTAGCTAGGAGTGTTAGCTCTAGGAGTGTTAGCTAGGAGTGTTAGCTAAGAGTGTTAGCTAGTGTTAGCTCTAGGAGTGTTAGCTAAGAGTGTTAGCTAGTGTTAGCTAAGAGTGTTAGCTAGTGTTGGCTCTAGGAGTGTTAGCTAAGAGTGTTAGCTAGTGTTAGCTAGGAGTGTTAGCTCTAGGAGTGTTAGCTAAGAGTTAGCTAGTGTTATCTAGGAGTGTTAGCTAGGAGTGTTAGCTCTAGGAGTGTCAGCTCTAGGAGTGTTAGCTCAGTGGTTAACGCCAATGCCTTCAATCATAAGGTCTCCAGTTCGAGTCACTCCAAGATTAATGTATGTCGTCCAGTTACAGAGTTGTTAACAATGGACAATTCATAATCATGGACTTTAAATATGAATGTAAGAGACTGACTTTGGTCAGCTTGCCACCTTGATAAGCCAATGAGGCTTCTTCACGAGTTCCTGCTTGCCGGAGGATCTAAAATACATACATACATACACACATACATACACGCAACATACCCTAACTTTCATATACTTTCTCCTTTTACAGGCCTGTACATGGTAGCGGTCATCTGTCTCGTTGCTGTGTCCTTTGTTATGATCTGTTGGCCGTTTGAGTGGCTACTCACTGTATTTGAGGTATCCAGACACTACTACTGTCTTATTGTTATTAGAAATATTGTTGGCAGACCCATCCACAAATAGGGTGGTCCTGAAGTGACAGACATCTTGTAGGATATTTTTGTTAATGTATTTTGTCAAGTTTAGTGCAATTAAGATAATTTTGATTATTCTTTGTCATTTTTTTGGACAAGTCGTCGAGGTCACATTTTCGTCAAGATTTAAGACGGGCGTAATTCATCAACTGGACTAAACTAGTATACAAATTTGTTGAGTTGTAGTGTTATACTAACATGCTAAGGCTACAAATTGTCTGTCCCTTCAGAACCACCGTGCATACACTGGATGATCGCCTCAATAGGTTAATTTTGTTTTCCGCAACCATTTCAAAGATCATGTGAATATTCTCTCAACTTGAAGGATACTTGTTCTTCGTAAATACCCCCCCCCACCCCTGGAACTATTGGTATAAGTGTGATACATATCTTACCATGTATTGTCACAAATTACCTTCGTTCATCTAGTACCCATCATACGTTCTTTTTTATTTTTTCTTTCTTTCTCTCTCTCATTTGTTTGTATCGTTAGCATTTTGATATTTTTGTGTACGTACTAATTTTTTTATCTTTTTTTTTCTATGATTATTTTTGTGTAACTATTTCTTTTTCAGTGGAAGGTCATATTAGGAATCACATGGATGAGAACTCCACCCCCCTCCATCCCTGTCCCCCCTCCACCCTACTCCTCCCCCTCCATCCCTACTCCTCTCCCTCCCTCCATACTCCCCCTCCATCCCTACTCCTCCCCCTCCATCCTTACTCCTCCCCCTCCATCCTTACTCCTCCCCCTCCCTCCCTACTCCTCCCCCTCCCTCCCTACTCCTCCCCCTCCCTCCCTACTCCTCCCCTCCATCCCTGTTCCCCCCTCCATCCCTACTCCTCCCCCTCCATCCCTACTCCTCCCCACCATCCCTCCTCTTTCCCACCATCCCTACTCCTCCCCCTCCATCCCTATTCCTCCCCACCATCCCTACTCCTCCCCCTCCATACCTCCCCCTTCCTCCCTGCTCCTACTTCTCCCATCCATCCCTACTCCTCCCCCTCCATCCCTACACCTCCACTCTCTCCCTACTCCTCCCCCTCCAACACATTGTAATACTGCTATCTAAGTCATGTAAATAGGATAGTTACATAAACTGAGGCATAGCCTGACAGTCTTACATATTCATCATTACTAGTTTAGGATTTTACTTATGTTGTGTTATGTTGACACTTTATGTTGTTATTGTTGTCTTTTTGCAGCTCGTTGCCATTCCAGATTGGAGATTCAGAGCTTCCCTTCTGCTGCTGGCTGGAATGAATGCCTTACTTTCCTACTTGATAGAGGTAAGTTAGCTCCAAAATATGATATCATTTCAGTTGACTTATGACAGAGAGTAAGAACTGTTAACAAAGACTGCTCTTCTACTGCCAAAAGCCTGTGTAGATAAATGTAAATGATTTCAGGGCCTGACATTGATGGTCTCAAACATCCAATAAAGAAATCCACCCCCCCCCCTCCTCTATGCCTTCCTCCATTCACCCTCTTCTCTTCATCACACTTTCTGCCCTTCCACAACACTCACTTGTTATTTCTTTCCTAATCCCCCCATTTTACCCCCCCCCCATTCACCTACTCGCTAATTAACCCACATTTTGACACCCTTCTGCACAGTTTATCTCTGTGGCTCTTCCGTCACCCAAGTTATTTTATCTCTATCCTTGACTATTTCTACTCTATTCACTGGTCCAATTTAGTTGTCTCTCCGTTCGTCTAATTTGAACGAGTCCTGAAACCGTTTTCGTTCCAGTTCATCATTGAAGAAGATTGAAACATCAGGCCCTCTGCCTTTATGCAAAAAGGAAATGGTGAACGTAGTTTGTCTTTCTGTACGTAGGCGCTCTTCGATTATTATATCTAACACTCCATTAATACGTCACGTAGCCCTCGACGAATTACTCAGTGTTGTATCGGGCTCCAGCGCGTAGTTTCATTCCGGTGTTTAAAATTTGATGAGATCGAGTAGGGAAAAAAAACGTTGCTTTAGTTTGTATCACTTTTCTGTAGTGTTAATTCTCTTCCCAGTGGAGACTGTCTGCTTTATGAGTTGCTGACATCAGTAAAATCCATTTGGTTAAGTTCTGTATGGCAGAGTGTCGAATGCCTGGGGAAAGTGACAATAATGATCGTTTGTAAGATCGAAGGATGAGACGGTCATCGTTATTCGATAAATGTCCGAGTTTTAACGGTTTTCTGACGGTCTCTAACGTTCCTCCTGTAGGCTTTCGTGATCCCAAACCGAATTTTGAGAAAGTTTGCCAGTCGGTTCACCTGCTGGGGACGGAAACCTGGATCAGTGACAACGGAAACAAAAGCGAGCAAAGATAGCCAGACCCACGAGACGGAAATGGATCAGATGTTAACGAGCTTGTGATTAAAGGTGATTATCTGCTACGATGAATGGCGAGAGGAAGGTGGTGCGAACAATTCTTTCATTATACTGAGCGTAAGCTTTCCTATGTTACATCTTTGGATATCTTCATGTTTGATCCGTCCGTCAAGACTCCAGTATTCTTTGCCAAAAAACAAAGAACCAAATTTGGACAAAACCAACAGTTTCAAATCATTTCAATTTTTTTATTATTATGATTATTTTTTTTTTTATTTTTTTTAAATTTCAAGTCAGCTTTTTTTATTCGTTTACGATACAGCAAGTATCAGAAGTTTTCCACTTTCACTCACTTTAGCCTCTGAAAAAGATCCTGCTACCATCGAAACGTCAGGCCCACTTACTTTTACACAGGCTCTTACACAGGCTCTTTAGTGTGGATGAGCAGTTTGCTATAAACAGTTTGATTTGATTTTCACTGTTCATTCAACAACTTCAAACAACTATTTAGTGATGTTTGGAGGTATCTAAGTTTGCTTGAGGTTATTGTTTTACTTCTTACCTCATGCCTTACATTTTACCACAAAAAAAAGCTATAAACTACATGCACAATATGCACGCACAAAATATCGCCAAAAAATAAAATAAGGCTAAAGAGTAAAATTTTAAGCCCTCTAGAAAGATCTAAGCTGAAAAATTCCTTCTCGGTGAAGTCTTAACATTCCAAGGTGTGTCTGCTCTGGGATAACTTGTCATGTGTAGCATTATGTTCACATTCTACGGGAATCGTACTACACACCCAACAATGATCACACAGTCACAGTCTCTATGCAAGGGGACTGGGGTTGAGGGCGGCGGATCGGTCGTTCCGTTGTTTGGGGTTTCGTGCCCAGGTTCTTTCTTGGGGTGACTTTTCTTAAAATGTATCCCTGACAAATTATGATATTGGTACCTACGTCACTGTCAACAGAACCGGTTTAACTTTCTTATTGCTTAATATTAAATTTCAAGCAAATGTTGTGGATGGTTTGCATATAGAACCACATGTGACCAGACATATGAGTTTATTCCGCTAATCAAACGATGACAATGGAACCCAAAAAGAAAAAACTTTGCAATCTTTGGATATGTTTTCTGGAACTAACACAAAAGGACTTGGAAGGTCCTTGAGTCTTTTATGGATGTTAGAGGGTGTCCTTTGTACAGGAGAGTAATTTTGAGGAATGCTATTTTTATTAAGGACAAAGTCTTCTGTGTATTTCAAAATCCCAAAATGTCACTGAAGAAGGCAATCTTTACTCATTACGAATGTTTTCCTGCGCACTGCTGTTTCGGTAACAGTTTTATCTGTCGATACTTGCCCCGAAATATCCTGGACTTTGTCAGAAACGATTAATTAATCTTCCGCCCAAATTCATCAACCTCAGTGTTTGTGAATGAACCAGATAGTGGGGTGTAGGAGGGGGGGGTGTTTAATCCCACTGGTTACTAAAGCACTGTTTGGAATTTTATTTGGTGGGGAGGGAATTGATTTGTTTTATAACTTTGAGGTATTTGGCGATAGTTGATGATCATAATCAATTTTCTTTTTGTTTGAAGTTTTCAGTCATGATATCATAACAGTAACAAATTATGCATGTAACAGTAGTCTGATCATGGTTTTTATATTTCTTCTCATTCTGTTCCTTGTCTTTTTATGACTTTTGGGGATTTTTTTTTTAACTTTTTAAAGTAACAATTGATACTGATGCTGAAATAATGAAAATCCATTTTTTTTTACTTTTTAAATTAACATTTGATATTGATGCTGTAATAATGAAAATCCATTTTTTTTACTTTTTAAATTAACAATTGATATTGATGCTGTAATAATGAAAATCATTTTTTTTCACTTTTTAAATTAACAATTGATACTGATGCTGAAATAATGAAAATCATTTTTTACTTATTAAATTAACAATTGATATTGATGCTGTAATAATGAAAATCATTTTTTTTTCACTTTTTAAATTAACATTTGATATTGATGCTGAAATAATGAAAATCATTTTTTTTTACTTTTTAAATTAACAATTGATATTGATGCTGTAATAATGAAAATCCATTTTTTTTACTTTTTAAATTAACAATTGATACTGATGCTGAAATAATGAAAATCCATTTTTTTTTACTTTTTAAATTAACATTTGATATTGATGCTGTAATAATGAAAATCCATTTTTTTTACTTTTTAAATTAACATTTGATATTGATGCTGTAATAATGAAAATCCATTTTTTTTACTTTTTAAATTAATAATTGATACTGATGCTGTAATAATGAAAATCCAATTTTTTTACTATTTCAATTAACATTTGATATTGATGCTGTAATAATGAAAATCCATTTTTTTTACTTTTTAAATTAACATTTGATATTGATGCTGAAATAATGAAAATCCATATTTTTTACTTTTTAAATTAACATTTGATATTGATGCTGAAATAATGAAAATCCATTTTTTTTACTTTTTAAATTAACATTTGATATTGATGCTGAAGTAATGAAAATCCATTTTTTTTACTTTTTAAATTAAGAATTGATATTGATGCTGAAATAATGAAAATCATTTTTTTTACTTATTAAATTAACAATTGATATTGATGCTGTAATAATGAAAATCATTTTTTTCACTTTTTAAATTAACAATTGATATTGATGCTGAAATAATTAAAATCATTTTTTTTACTTATTAAATTAACAATTGATATTGATGCTGTAATAATGAAAATCATTTTTTTCACTTTTTAAATTAACAATTGATACTGATGCTGAAATAATGCAAATCCTTTTTTTTTACTTTTTAAATTAACATTTGATATTGATGCTGTAATAATGAAAATCCATTTTTTTTACTTTTTAAATTAACAATTGATACTGATGCTGTAATAATGAAAATCCATTTTTTTTACTATTTAAATTAACATTTGATATTGATGCTGTAATAATGAAAATCCATTTTTTTTACTTTTTAAATTAACATTTGATATTGATGCTGTAATAATGAAAATCCATTTTTTTACTTTTTAAATTAACATTTGATATTGATGCTGTAATAATGAAAATCCATTTTTTTTTTTTTTTTTAGACATTTCAATTTTATATGTTTATATTTTCATTTTGTATGTTTGATAATCCAAATATTACCACTGTCATCAATAATTCCATACTGCTTTTGTTCCATATTTGTTTAATGGCAGTGAGAGAGAAAGGGGGTGGGGGGGGGGTATAAATGTTTTGATAATGAGTAAGCAATGAGTAATAAACCAATTTTTCAAATTAAGAATCATGAATTACAATAGTACGAAGAATTTGTCTTTGTTTTTCAAACCAAACGTTATTATTCAAATATGAGAGTTTCGCCGAATATTACTCAAGCTTCAACAAGCTGAACGAAAGTTCTGACCATTGTTGTAGGAAGTCTTGGTAGGCAGCACTGTGTCCCCTCCCCCCCCCTCTCTCCTTCCCTCCCCCATTTTAAAGTCTCTGGCAGACAAGGCTCTAATATTTGGGGGAAACTTACTCCATCTTGGAGACAGTGGACACATTTTCAGGGTACACTCTTGAATCGAGTTGAATCTTTCACCATTTGGATTATTCCATTTTATGGCAACAAAGTTTTTTGTTGTCATAAGCAGTTTATTTTGAGAGCGAATCTTTACGTAAAACGGTCATTTAGTTAATGAAATGTTGGTAAGAGATATAGATATGTACAGTAGTCTGGCATTTTGTTTCTTTATTTTTGTTTTCATATTATTATTGAGAATATCACTTTACATTTCTTAGGTACAGTAAATCTGTAAAACAGAATGGAAGAATCCGATGGGGGAAAGATAGAACTATAGCTCTTCAAAGCAGTTGACCTTGTATGCCTTTAAAGTTGTATTATGAATTACAGAACTTTGCAGACAATACATAGCTAGGCTTCATCTGGATCATGTTCCACCCGTGAACACTTGTTTTAGTTTGGACTTTACCATTCGAAAATAGGTGGTCGTTGAGTTTAACAAAGGTTTAAGATTGGCATAGGCTAAGGATTAATAATAATGTAATATTATTAAGTAACTAAATTAAAATAGGGAATTTGAAGTGTTGTACATAAATACAAAACACCCATATATAATAGTGGAATATTCCGACCGGCGTCGAGTGGGACACGATCACTTCTTTCTATTAAAAGGAATTTGTTCATGACCATGAAAAAGTCCGAACCTAGAACCAGAAGATCTTGTAAATGAGACGGTTATCCTTATCAAGGGCGGCGGAAGCACTTTTAATCTGGGGGGGGGGGCACCGACATTAAAGGGCACTTTGCAGAAATTCGATTGGACCTTATATTTAGCAGCCTTATATTTAGTACCCTTTATAACTCTTATTGTATTATCTTATTTGCGTATACACATCACTCCATCAACGCCCCTCCCCCCCTGAAGGAAAATATGCATACTAGCACTGCAATATCCAATGTGTAAATTGGGAAACAAGGAACAAGTTTTCTTTTGAGACAAAATGAGGTGAAATCATGCTAGTTGCTAATATAGGAATCTTCCGAATTAGAGTTTATTTCTTCTTAATATCTTAACAAATTTTTTCCATTCGAAATAATTTTGAGTTTGACCCACAGAAATTCATTAAAAGTCAGGGGGCGTAGCAAAGTTGAATGCACGACTATCTGAGCGGAGCGCCACCATCAGTTGGCGCGGAGCCTCTTGCTAACTTGAGACACCTCAATTTTTATGTAAAAAGAGGGCACATTTTTAACCTGAGGAAAAGTGGGGGGCACGTGCCCCCCCCCCCGGTTCCGCCGCCCTTTATCCTTATTATCAAAATAGGCAACTTTACACCAAGCAGCCATTTTGTTTAGGTTTCCTTGTGTATATGTTGACCTATTGGCAAAAAAATGGGAAAAGGGAGCATCAATATGGAATATGTAACATCTCTGAATGAAAGCGGATCTATGTGTTTCCAAGGTAACAAGATCTCCCGCCACAAGTAGACACAAATATATGACTTCATTGTTTTCACTAATATTAACAGGTGTTTACAACCAACCATCATCGTTGAGACTTCTGATGAATTAGTTCCAAAACAGCTACGCAAAAACAAACCCATCCTGATTCGCAATCGTAATGTTCCTTCCGCTCACAGAGACTGTATATTTGATAAAGACCAATCTAACCTCATGGAAGCACATATGAGTCAATTTTAATATTATTTTATTACAATGTTTATTTTTTCTAGAGATGTTTTTTGCGGTTTCTTGCAATTGCTGAATTTAAAATACTGCCGTTGTTAAGACCTCATACATCCGTTTTGGTGTCAACACTTATGGGCGGCCATCGAGGCAAAAATACGGCGACAAGCAACTGTTTTGAGGAGAAAAGTTACTTTTAATTGATGCAAAGAAATGTAATGAAGAAAGTAATCAAGGGCGTAGGAACCGGGGGGCTGGGGGCGCCAGCCCCCAAGTGAAAAATATGGAGGGGCGGAAGTATCATTCCGCCCCCCGCTTCGCAAGTCAGAAAACCCCTTATTCATTTCCAAATGAGAAAAAAATCTCATTTGGAGCACCAAATTGCATCTAAGGCCAGGTGAAAATGCAAAATTATATACAAAATGGAGTGGGTGGGTTGAAGTGTGCTATATTGCACCAAATTGCATCTGAGGCCACCTGGAAATGCAAAAAAATTCCAAAGAGGGAGGGGTACACCCCCTCCCCTTAGACCCCTCCCCCAGGCCGGCCATCAGTCTTCACCCCCCCCCCCACTCAAAAGTACCTTCCTACACCACTGAAAATAATTCATAGACTTAAAGCACATGAAAAAAAAAATTCTCAACACTACAAAGATAACTTTTTGATTTAACCCAGCAAAATAATTTTTTTTAAATACAATAAAAAATACGCTACAGAAATGAAAAGTTTATTGTAAACATAATGTAAACAAACATAATAACAATAGTGAGTAAGAAAAAAATACTAAATCAAAGAGCGAACATAGTCCGTGATTTCAAAACTTCACGAAAAGCCAGCGCGCGAAAAAGATGAAACTGAGGGCGATATTTCAAAAATGTGCTTCCAAATCAAAATACAGGGGCACAGTACAAAGCGCTAAGATATCAATTATGGAGGGGCATTCGAACCATATTTGAAAAGTTCTCGTGGAAAATCTGATAATGCGTAGTTTATAAATCGTCATGATTATGCGGTCACAGTCTCGATTTAAGTGGACGGGTTGAGAAAGGATCCTTCCTTTGTCACCCCGTGCAGGGCATGCCCTAACTGGTACCCGGGCGGACCTCACCCCCCCCCCCACCCACACTCCTCGCTTAGTACGCCACTGGTTATATCATAGCCTATATTGTAACATAACTAACATTAGGTTATGATGTTTTTGGGTGAAGGGATAACTACGGTAGCTCGGGAAGCAAAGGAAAGTTGCAATAATTCTTTTTATGTTAAAATCAAATTTCTGAGATTAAATATTACAATTTCAATAAATAAATGGAAATATCCATACCATAATATTGGAAGAAAGAGTAGATGTTTTGAGAAAACACAGTTGGATTTGGAGGTAAACCAAAAGCTTGACATGAAAAGTCAAACGTTCGGTAAAAATACCCGTAATCACGAGAAATTACCAGTAATGTTCGAAATTTCCAGAACAAAGAGAATACAGACGGAATAAGAATGCCTTAATTTGGAGTAATACACATTTAATAATATTGAAACTGAGATAATACATTTCGGTATAATACGTTGAAAATAAAGACTAAAAATAGTCACATTTTCGAGGAAAAAGTCGACACCGTCAGGAAAAGTAAGCGAAATTTTTAGATATTATTTGGAAATTTTCCATCATCCTCACTGAGCCATCGTAGCATCAAGAAAAGTCATATTCGTCCGGACTAAGATGCCTAAACTTCTTACCAGTGATTCTTAATTCACCAATAGGCAGCATCCGAAAAGATAATATGGACCTACGTAAAACGAAGCTAAGAACCTATAGGGATTTTCCCCCGTGACCTGGCAAGAATGAATCTCCTATACCCCCCCCCCCCCTTCAGGGTGAGCTAGCCCTTAAAACATCACATATCATGGATGTCTGCAGTGCTTGTTCCCGCTGACCCACTTCTTGAGGAAGAAAGGGTGGGAGGGAGGCCGAAAAACAGCGCATCTAGTTAACGATTCTGTCTGGGCTGTCCCAGTTACGGGATAACTGGTTGAAGTATACCCTCTAAAATGAACGAATGAAATTGCATGAAATATATGCATTATCTAAGAAATCCAACATTATCTCGTCGATGCTATTTCCATATTTCAAGAGATACCGGTGTTACAGATAAATTCAGTATATGTGATAGCGATAATCGTCATAAATCAATTTCCCAAACATCCGAGAAAAGTCTTATTACATTTGGGACACATCCCACATTTAATGGGGGTATTTTACAAAGTACAAGGCAGAAGACTTGAGCAAGTCTAAATATGTTATGCGGTTACTCACTTCAATGCTTATGTTTTAAGTGCATTAGAATGTATATTTTCTGTAATTTGAGCTGGATTTCACAGTTGTTGAATCTAAAATATAGAACATCTACACGTTCATGACCTAATGATGACATTGGTTTCAAAATGTTAACACTGTTAACATTCTACCTTGAAAAGTGAAAAATAAAGAGAAAATAAAGATTTCAGATCTATAGTGGCTCTATGACATATCACAGATTTACACCATGACAGCTACCTGACACAACTAAACTGGTTTATCTGCCAAAGGAAGCAAGATTTTTCTTAGCAAGTTTGTGGGCTTGTTTTAAACAAAGTTCGCTGTTAGCCTACATATGCCAAAGATGATGGTTGGATTTAATTACGCAAGAAACAAAAACAAAAAACATAAGCTTTACGATGATGTAAACTTGAACATGTTTGATAAGTTTATTAATTTTCAATCTGTTATAAGTTCAACCACTTATTTTTCTAAAATCTGACTGTTTTGAGACCGGGGGGGGGGGGGGTGGGATTGGACAAAGGGACTCCTTCATAGTTTCTCTAAAATTGGACATCAATTTAGGCCTAAGCTCATTAATAATTGGTAGGGCCACGTCATCATACCTTCCCCGAGTCCAGGCTCAGCGGGACCGGTCCTCTGTGCCGTGAAATATGCTTCACGTCGGGGCCTATGGCCTATATATATAGACCCTAAAGAGCTGTATTCGTAAGTCCAACCTTTTCATTTGCTGCTATTTTATTACTTCGTTGTTAAACCCTTTTTTTAATTTTAGGCCAGCCACCTTTCTTTCAGATCGCCCCTCGGATATCTCCCTTCGATAATTAAACATAGACTATAGTTTATATATATACAAGTTCAAGTAAGCCAATGATTATATAGGCCAACATTATAGGCTACTAGTGGGATACGGAATAAATTCAGCTTACTCAATGGTAATCAACATGCAAAATGTCTTTGTAGGCCTACATGTTTACTCGCTACCGATCTTATTTGATTCCTTCCTATCAAAATTGTGTCCGGAAGTAAGGAATAAACCTAGGACCAATCGGCCTTCTCGATCAGTAACTTTGACCTTCAATGTTTATTAAACATTTTTATTTGGCGGAAGCAGCCCGGAACCTCTAAATATATTATCTGCATACTGAGTATAAGCTCCACTCGTTTAACTCATAACCCGCATTATTAGCCTCCGATTACAGTGGCAAATATTCGATCGGGATTCCTAACCTGGAAACCCATCCATCCCGTTGTGTTTATAATACTAGCAGCTTCGCAAATGTATTTGAATCGCGATCATGAACTAATGACCAAACATCATCGTGACCATTCATCTGTGGCTATCACCCTTACAAATTACCAGAGCTTTTTTTATCGCATCATGTATTTACTCCAGAGTTGTACCATTAGCTATTGTTCACTGACTAACCCAGAGTCACAGCACTATATACGCGCAAACCACTAAACTCGCAAAAAAATTGTAGCCACAAAGTAACTCGCGGCTGCAACGACACGTACTACGTGATCACCACGAGATCTTTACACGTATAGGTTTGCAAACGCCATATTGAACTCTACTTCGTCAATGGGCCCCGAAACTTATTGTGCAGTTTATCTTTGATTGTCATTAACTACAGCGCTTTCGAGGGTATTTACACAAGAATCCGAAAGGTGAAACCTTCTTTTATCAGATAGAGTAAGTTTCGTTTTGTATCTCTTGTCCATAAAATATATTTTGGGTTTATAAAAATGTTTGATTTTCGCTTTTGGTCTCAACGATGTTATTATCAATATCGAGACTGTAACAGTGCTCCATAATAACATTGCTTGAACAGGCAAGGGTGTGTTCACAAGGAAACAAAGACCAAACGTGGTTTTGCGTTATAGTAATCAACGGTAAAATCTATTGCCCCATCTACTTGGGGAGACATTCCCTGTGCTCAACTGCTCAGTTAATCTCCCATAAAGAGAAGTTCATAGACATAAACTTTTTGACTACGTGACGAAATTCAGGGAACGTTGGAGTTTTGGAGTCTCCCAAAGAGATTCCCAAAACTGCAGTGTGCAGTAAATTGCAATCGTGCAGCGCTCATAACAGGATCACGGAAATTTACGAACTTCCTCGTTTTGATAAGGTTTCACTGTGTATCGAACGTTTGCGAGAACTGCAATCATGGTATTTGAAACATTTATCAGTGTTGGTAGACATTAAGAATTTAGTATCTAAGGTGCATTTTAGACGTAGGGATGCAAAATTATTGTTGTAAAATTCTAGGCTGGTAACTATGCTTGTATTTCACCCAGAGCGATGTTGTGATTGTCCGGTAACATTATAGGCTACAATAGGCGTTTAATATTTCTACGTGTGCTTGACTTAGATTTAGTATTAGCCTATCCAGATTTTCCATCAGTTAGGCTTATCGTTAACTGTATCTCAAGTGTGAGGAACACAAGTTGATCCGTCTGTTGCATCAGCCAGTCAGGAATTCAATGGATTTCCAGAAACAAAGCCAAAATAAAGCTAAGTTTGCATCCAAGGAAGTTTAAGTTACTGCCATGATAGACCATTGAGACACATATAGGCTTACAGTTACATGTAGGCTAGTTGCAAAGAGTCAGAGGACACAATTTATGTCTAGTTTGCATTGCTTAGTTCCTGAAAGTTAAATTGGATCCCCAGCGGCCATGACAATAACGGTGCACTATGTAACACAATACATCAGTTTTGATAAAAAAACAAAAACAAATCAACTAAAATGAAGGGTTCTTGGTGAAAGTGAAGTGGAATTTGGAGACAATTGCACATGATAGGGCCTGTGCTAGCTGGCAACATCTCACAGTGCAATGAAAACCATTTAAGGCCTAACCTTAACAAATATTGATCGCACTTTGGACACAGCATTGCCGAATATTTTCATACGTCTTTTAAATGTTCCGCGTGATCATTTTAGTTCATGAAGCAAATTAAAAGAGGTGATTTTATAGGCCTGCCCATTTTGTAGCATGGTTGAAAGTTTAACTTGGGGAATAAACAGAGCTCACATATGATTTATATCATTCTACACAGTGTACAGAAATCCCTATAGGCTGCTGTTTGTGCATGCAGCGTGTTTTCCACCCATGTTAGCTTTATTGGGAATTCACTGTGAGTCTGTAAAATTCATTGATTATGCATGAATGCATTCACAGTAGTCTTCACAACTTAATCTCATTTGACTGACAACCGCCTTTATAGCAAATTGCAGGATTAACATCTTTCATGCCTGCTAATCCCTTACAAAATATCACAGGCATTATTAATGTTTGTTGCAAGACAATTGAAAGATTCAGTCAACCAGCCATTTTAATCCTCCTGAATGTATGCAAAGCCGGCTTCCAGCTTTTCCCAATATTTACAATTTTTAATTATTTGCATTATTATTTTAATATATATTTTTTTATGAGGGGGGGGGTGGAGGGTTGGCCACTTGTACTGTAGTAAGCTACTTTATTATTATATTGACAGTATTAGTAGCTGCAGCAGTACTCCTGTTGACATCACTCTATAATTATTTACTGTAATTTAGCAATATATACGGTACCTTTATATACCAGGTACATACCATCAGTAGCACTTAACACGAAACTGCTGATCACACATACTGCAGAGAATTGTGGCACAGTGAATTTAGAGTTTGTAGCCTAACTACACATGGTTCTAAGATCATGCAGCCATTGGAGTACAAATTTTCAAAAATATGTCGAAATAACATGACCGTGTAATCAGATCTTTTAAAAAAGTATGAATAATTGTTTCAGAAGTAACATAAAGATAGTAATGATATCTGGTGGGAGTCTATAGGGCAACGGTTGATGTGGTTTTCCGTGAAAAAGTCACCCTGGAAGGTGAAACATATCGAGACCAATGTTGTTAGAGCTTTATTATGTCCACTCAAAATTTATCCTCGATGCTTAGAACAACCCCAGTGTGTCCAAATAGTCTCTAGGTTTTATGATAGCAGTGTTGGTGTTAGAAGGATTTGTTGGTATTTTTTTTTATTTACGTACTTGTTTTGTCAGGGTTACTTCTTAATGATGTGTACACCAGATGTTCAGTTACTCTCGAGTTAAATCTCAGCTAGCATTCTTGCACTGGTGAGACATTTCACTCTACAGTACAATAGTTACTGTAGAAAGTTGTTGGTTGAGGAAATGAGTGCTTCAGACTCCTCACATAAAAGCTTAAATTATGCAAAGTACCCACCTGCATGGGGGTGAGCTCAAAATAGGTGCAAAGTTTTCAAGTAGCAGTTTGGTTTACTGTTTAAAGAGGAACCTAGTACTTCTGTAAAGTTATCAGGCGAGGAGAGGAAATTCGTTAAATTATCAATCAATCGTATTATAAGTGTTATGATATATGTATATACTGGTACATAAACTGTGCACATGTGAACTGGTATACGTACTGTACACTACATACAGTGCACTTCCACGGTCCATCTGGTACTGCTACAGTTTGTAATAAAATTATAGAGATAGCATTTGCTTTTCATCATAATTTATGCGTCTTTGAGCACAGCACATGTGAACTGGTATACGTACTGTACACTACATACAGTGCACTTCCACGGTCCATCTGGTACTGCTACAGTTTGTAATAAAATTATAGAGATAGCATTTGCTTTTCATCATAATTTATGCGTCTTTGAGCACAGCATAGAGTACTATTAGATTAATCGCATGGCAAGAATGGTCCACGAAATTAGCAAATTGCTAAAAACGAGGGATAAAGACTGTATGTAAACATAGCAGTTTTAGTACACAGAAACCATAGTTAGTACAGTATAGTATAATAGACATGTTTCAGAGCTTTCGCAATGGCTAACTTTGACACAGACTGTTGGACACTAATTATTTAATTTATAACCTGTCAGCAGGTACTGTACTAAGTTGCATGTAGGTCTACTTACAACCATGCTTCGCCTACTCTGCTGTGTCCATGTAGTGATATGGGAGATGATTTAAGCTCTGAGTTGCCTTGGTCGGAAACCAACCTTTCGTTATAAATAGTCTGCGACCCTTCTCTTACTTTTTTTTATCACTCCAGTTGTGCGTACATAGATGAATACATTCAAGGAAATCTGAATGTCTTGTACCTTAAATTTGCAAATATATATGTCATTAGATGAGATGTTAAGTTGAAGATCAAAAGATTCTGCAACCAACCCCTCCCCCCCCCCGCCTTCCCCTCCACTTCTTAGGGTATTAATCCGAACAGAGGGGACAGATGTTAATTCCCTGCTTTCGAATTGTTTTGGTGGTTCTAATTAAGGAAAGAGTCCATGTACAGTAGTGGGTTCAGTTACCTTCAATTGTAACTGGTTAAGGACAAACAGGACATCTTGAACCAGTCTGACAAACAAACTGTATAGTACCATTGTATTAGGAACAAACGTAACTAAGTTGCACTCTGTGCATAAATGCATATATACTGTTGGGATCTCTCGCTTTGGTTGAGTAAGCACATCCCATGCCAGTAACTTTTCTTTGATAGTTGTGTGGTGACCTTTTCACATGTTGAAAACATCACTATTGTACCATGCTTTGTAACGACACATATTGTACACTAACTACAGATATTGGTTATATACAGTACTTAAGTAAACCATTTTGATAATTTTTTTAAATTATATTTTATAATTTATATTTTTATAATTTATATTTTGTAATTTTTTTTTTTTAATATGCTTATCTAATAACAGTGTAAAATGGGTCCCTGTGATTTTCATTTGTTGACATTGTTTGTGTCATAATTGCGATTTTTAAGTTATGTTACCAAAATGTATTGATGTTGGTGTCAGATATACTGTACATATGTTGCCAATTCAGTTAATTGCTTTTTGAAAGCAAACTCTAAGTTCATTAGCACAGTAATGTTACCAAACAGGTTTGGTGTTGGTGTTAAACATATCAAGACTGGGGCAACTTTTAAATGGTCTATCAAGACTAACAATATATACATGTACACTGTATAGACAACCAAAATCAGTAAAATCAGAATTTCTGACAGATGGCTAGTTGTTTCCATCAAATTTCAGATTACACTGGCCCCCCCCCCCCAAAAAAAAATAGTTAAACTGATCATTTGTATATTTCCTCAATCACTTTTAGAGATTTCCTGAAAAAAAAAATAGTGCTTTACCTTTATGATCCACCTGAAAGTTGAGTTTAAAGGTATGCTGTATTTGGCCCCAAATATGCTAGATATTCAAATATGGTCACCTATGGTCAAAATTCTTAAACTGTTTTTATTACAACCTTCAAGGAAATTTTCCTCACAGGGACATTCAGTCATCTTGTGTGTTCCTTCTAAAAATGTCTGAGAATAATTTGGAGAGAAAAAGACCTCCAGGAAAGTACTTTTTGAAAACTTCTAGCAATTATAGCATACTATAATTTGCCTAAAGCTGATTCTAATCACCAGAACTGACATAGCATCCCTTCAACAGTGTACAAAGAATCGGCTCTTTGTAAGTTTGCTACATTTTTTTTGTCTTTTTTCGGGCAACCAAATTTGCAGTTCAGACGAACCAAGACCTGGATGTCTGACGGACCAACCAGAGGGGGAAAAACCCATTTAAATATTTACCCTGTACGATGCTATCAGTTACAGTAATATAATCACACTATGTAACCATTCGTAACTAATCCATGGATGTAATGGAGATGCGAATGATAAATAACTCACAGAGATATTGATGTATAATATAGATATTGATGTATATATTATTTAAAGCTCTTTGGGTCTTAATGATTCTAATTTTTTGAGGATTTCTTCTTTAGCTACTGTACTCTGAAGATGTGATCAAGTCACACTTAAAAAATGTCATCACATCGCCAGCGCCCAGCAGGCCGTGAATTATTCTTTATAAACTCTCTCAGTCAATAACCTTGCATATCGAGCTGATCCTCTTTGGTTAAGTGATGGTAATTTCAAATGTTTTTCCTGAAAAACGTTTTTTTTTTTAAAGATGATATCATTATTATATAAAACAGGCAAAATTAAAAGGAGAATGTTTGAAATCAAGATTTTAGTGGAAGAATTTTTCTCTGTTTTGTTATTTATGTTCAGGCCTCATCTATGTCATGGGAGCATGGAAGTTGTCCCAGATGGAATGAACTTACCCAATGAGCTAGAATTTGGAGATTCACTACAGGAACCAGATAAAATTGGTAAGTACAGAAAACCTTTTTTCTTTTTTACCTATTTTTTTATTAATAGTCTTTATATTTTATTAATTTTTTATGATGCAGCTGATATTCTTTTTCTAGACAGCTATTTCAGAGTTGTTTTCGGTAAAGATTTTGATGTTCTTTGATACTTGAAATCCCATCGCAATGTAGGTTATCAGCTTGCATATTCAAATTCCTTTAAAAATAAGTTAAAAAGTCAAAAACTTTACAAGTATGCAACCAGTAGCAGCACGGAATTACTATTTTGGGATTGCTACGTACCAACCAAGGGCTGGATGGCTCAGTTTGTAGCTAACATGTACTGAAGTCACTGGTTCAAATCCTGGTGCTAGCCGAAAATTTCATTTGCTTTTTCAGAATTTTGTTTATGATAAAAAAAAAAAAATCCAAATCAGAAAGAAATGCCAGTGATTCATTTACACTACTACCCATTTGAATGGTACAGTTGGAGAAAAGTCATTCTTTCCAAACATGGTGTTTGTTTGCACAGGTCTACACTGGGGCAAGAACCAATAAAATCACACTCAAGGTTGCAAAAGACAATCTTTCTTCTGTTTTTCTGAATCGGATTTTGCATCTTTGAGTTTGTTGGTCTTTTCACACACCGTATGTGATGTATGAAAACTCCAACTGACAATGCAGTCGACACCTAGAATAGCTAGAGATAAGATTTCAAGAATTGAAAACAAAGAAGTAAATTTCAACCTAAATTCTTTGAATAGAGAGGGAAAAAAATGTGTCTGAGTCTAGGCAATAAACGTTTTGGAATTGAACAATATTTGGATGGCATCCTAGTTTGATCAATTAAAATATCAGTGGAGAAATTCTGCGGCAGTACTGTACGTAAATTTACAAAATGTCAGACCCCCCCCTCCCCCCACCCTCCCCGGGCAAAACTTTAAAACACCCAAAATGGAGATTTTTTTCATGTCTGTCATATTAAAGGTTTATGATAATTGTAAATGTGATTCTCCTGAAAGTGAGA
Organism: Apostichopus japonicus; assembly: GCF_037975245.1. Taxonomy (NCBI): domain Eukaryota; kingdom Metazoa; phylum Echinodermata; class Holothuroidea; order Aspidochirotida; family Stichopodidae; genus Apostichopus; species Apostichopus japonicus. The sequence continues at coordinate 8,248,493 of NC_092571.1, read as the reverse complement.
TTGGCTGGAATGGGATAGGTAGGGGTAGGGGGAAGGTTGTTGGGAGGGGGTTGTTCATGATGCTTAAATTTCATATCAGGTAGATGAAGTCGGGTTTACTGCTCCTTTAAAGCAGAAATTAATGGCTAGATGCTTGATTCTACCAACATTTCCCAACCATCCCTTGAAGACATTTACAGATATGGTCACATCCTACAACCATAGAAAGTAATACAGAATGTTTCTCTGGTTAATTTCTTTGTGATAATGCTGCAGGGAAAATTTCAAAAGGATCTTTTCTGGTTGTCTCTTGGACAACCAGGGGCCCTTTAACCTTTGGTTGTCCAAAAAGGCGAATGTGGGTTGTCCACAGTATCTCCAAAAAAAGATGGAGGCTAATACCAATTTATCATTTTACCTATCTGGTGGTTTTCTTCTTCTTCTTACAATTCAACCTGAATTTTGACATAAGATCTGGCACTGTAGCACACTTTGAACGAACCTCCACAGCTGACCTGACTTGTCTGAACAGAAATATGGTTGTCTCCAAGGACGACCAATAAAAGTTTGCCCCAGTCAACTGTTTACAGAAGGAGAGAATTCTGTCTCTCACAACCCTGATTGGTGTGAAGTTATTTGGCAAATGTTTGTTAGGGTTCATGACCAAAGAGGGCATGACATTATTGTGTATTTTTGCCAGGAGTGATTGTACCATTGTTAAGGAGACTATAGCCAAGGAGAGACTCGATCAATATATTTGTTTTTAAACTTAACATTTCCTATAGTCGGGCGATTGATTTTTTTTCAGGAGCATAGTAGACCTGCTATAGTGTACAGTGTGTGCTAGTTCAAGTCAGTTTTTTGTAGCTGGAGCAGAGGGTGCTTCAGAATGGGGATATTTTGATGGGGTAGAAAGGGTTGGGGGGTGGGGTGGTGGTATGGCAGGTCAAATAGAAAACTGAGAATTTGCAGGGGGTCTTCAGCAAGCTTCAAGGCAGCAGTGTTTGAGACTTGTAAGCCAGAAAGTTTGCAAGTTATTTTATTGTACAACAATAGTCTGTTTGGAATACAAAACAAAAAGCCAGTGATAAAGTGCAAGGAAATATGAGGGAGGATGCAACGAGGATGCAGTTGGAGATCTGTACGCCCTATGGTGAGATAATGGCAAGGAGATGGGGGTGGGGAGGGGGGCACAACCAGGTCACACCGGGATGATAATATGCACATATGTATGTGTGCATGTAGGTTTAAGACACTTCCAGTGCTGTCCGACCTGTTGAGTTTCATGAGGGGAAGAAGGAATTGCCTTGCTTCTTAGCCTACCCGTTGCCCCACAGCCTCATCGCTCTCTCTCTCCTGTGTCTAGAGTATCAGCACAGTACACCCTCAGTGACCCCCCCCCCCCCAGGTGGTCAATAACCCCTCGCATCTCATTCTACCACCCAAAGCAACTATAAGTTTCTAGGAGTGTGTTTTGGTGCAGTTTTGTTTATCTGGTGGAATACATGCTAAATCTGCACCCATCCTGTAATCGCTTGGTTTTCACCACGTTGTTCCATCAATTTCTAAAACATCTGGTAAGTTACTCTGGCTCCATGAGTATTCTCATTAATAAGCTGTATTTTCAGGGGTGTATTTAGATTCCCAGGTGACCCGTCAACTAGCAGCCCGGGTATGTGTAGCGGTTTCAGGAATTCCAATGTGCAGGTACTTCTCCCCTCCTCCCTCCTTATTACAGACAAAAGCTGTCAGGTCCCTTGTTACTCCTCACGAGCTATTTGTAGAAATTAATGCTTTCTGTTTTCTATGTTTCTGTTTTAATATGTTGGAAGGTAGGGTAGCCTTGCCTTGGCAATTTCTACAACCTACTGTACAGGACTTACAACATAAAAGTCCCTAGACTTTGTAGTCCCTGGGTCATACTGGTTCGAATTCCATTCTAACTGGTCTAGTATATTTGTCTTACTCACCTTCTGCAATCCGTTACAAGTACTGCATATATCCTGACTGGATCGACCTTCTTTCTTTCTTTCTTCCTTTCGAATTCTGATAGCAAACAATGAGGTGCTCTTTACTCTATGAATTGAGCAAATAAAAAGTAACTGATAAATAGTGTAAACACATTTGACCCCAAATAGTCCAACCCCTTTCACTTTGGAAATTATATTTCCTAAGTACTATTTAAAGACTGATAAAGCTTTATTTGTTATCACAGAACTTTAGCTACAGTAGCTTGACGGTACATTCTCCCTCCTCACTCTGTGTAAAATGTGGCAAATAATTCAGACATATTTGTGATACATATTGGACCTCCCGCCTCCCCCTTCACCCTCCCCCTTCCCCTCCCCCTCCCCCAAGAGAAGATACAGAGCTGTCAAAATAGGTGTTTTTGTGCATGTTTGCAGTGTCATGCAGAAAGGAACTTTGAGGTGCTATTATAATGTGATTGTAGATTTGCCCATGAGTTTTCATACTCTCATAGACTTTTTGGCAATGTTATTGTTATTACCACTTCTAGGTCCGCAATAATTTTGGATTCTTTTGTAGCTTGTAATTTGTGTGTGACAATTGTGGACGCTTATCCCGTACAGTAGCTACATGTGTAGTAGAGAAACAGCTTTGGGTGACAGCCAGAACTTAATTTTTTGTAGTTGTGGGGTGGTCAAAATTATTAGATATTTATTGCAAATTGTTCTATTGAAGTTTTCAAGCCCTCCAAACTTAATGAATAGCTTTAGTATGCCTTGACTGGTGTAATAAACCATAGAGACCTTGAACAATTATGAGCCCACAAAAGGCATTCTGAAAAGAAGTTATTTATAAATTTTCCTGTTCAACGTCCCCCCAAAAATGAATGAAAACGTCTACTTTTAACAATTTAATTCTGTAAAACCTTAATAGAAAGTGCAATATGTACCAAAACCAAGAACAAAAAATTTGGGTGCCCCAAGGTTGCTCATTGCATAGGGTTTGCAAACATTTTGATACTTTTACCTGCTCCTGGATTTTGGAATTTTGGATAACAAGTTTCTTTACTTTTTAACACTTGGAGTAAATAGTATACAGTTCAATATTGTAGGTACCAACAGAAAGGCAGTGTGGCATTTTGTGTCATTGGTCGAGACACTTTTATTAAGGGAAATAACAGCTTTTTCATAAAAAAAATTAAGGATCCCAACTCCCTATAACAAGCACCATCGACGTTGATCAATTTCTTGAAGCCTTACAGTAGGATATTCTCGGTGTCCCTGTCATGTTAGTCTCTTACACACAGGACCAGGATAACCAGTTAAGTTAGCCATTTATAATTGAAAAACCTAGATAGCTGTCTTCTTACTTTGGACAAACTATGTCAGGAGTTAATATCAACAGATGGTCTGCGGGCAATATCTGGCCCACAAAACATTTAAAACCAGCCTGCGAAAGCAAAACAGGTCCACACTCTTTGCACTCATCGGGGTATCGGGACCCTTGATGCGGTAAGGTTAAACACACTACCAATCTGGCATTGCACATGAATTGCTGACAGCTGGATAAATGGGAAATTGACTGCCCAGGGAGACTTCCATTCCATCTGGCGCCCTGCTCGAACCAGTATTTTTTCTCACTGAGTGATTAAGTTACTGTTGTGCCCAGATTACCTTGCTGCCTTTCGATAATAGATTCTGTTGTGACACATATTGTTACAGCACCAACAAATTTCATAATTTTAGCCCCAAAAATGGTAATGTACTGATTAAAATCAAATTCCTTCTTGCATTTTCCTTGTTGTAACTTGTAATACTAAACACTCATTTCACACTGGCAGAAAAGTGCAAGTGCCTCCCCCCCCTTGTTTTCTCTTGCTAATGGCAAATGGAGAAATTGAATCTTGTAAATTTAAGTGTCCTGAATTTTGAGGCCTGACAAGGAAAGTGTCCTACTGTAGGTGTAGGACAGTGTAAACTGTGTGCCAAAACAAAATTTTATTCAAATACCGAAAATTTGATAGAACCAAACCACCTAGAATTATTCAAGCCACTCATAATGGAAAAAATTCTCGCTTACTGTGTCTTAATCCGTGTGTTTGCAGTCCTGTACTTTACCGGAGAAATTCTTTGTTAACATTTACCAGAGAAAGTAACATAAAGTGATGTTTTATGCTTTTGGGAGCCTCTTCAAGTTATAATACAATGTAAGTTATTGTTTATTTTATATGTATCCGAAACAGGAAGTGAATAGATCAAGGGCAGGGTTGTGAAACCTCGCGAGCCAGGTTAACAGGAAATACATAGCTCTCACAGGATTCACCACTGGGCAAGAAAATCAATAGGTAAAAATAACATAGAAAGAAAATGTTAATACAGAATTCAGAAAAAAGCCCAGAGGTATTTAAAAATCAAGAATTATCAGAACTGCTGGGTTGTTCACTTTGCCAACTATACAGCGAGAGATTGGCCGCTCTAGCAAAACATCGTCCACGGATATTTCTGCAAGTTTTTCCGGGCCTGATCTCGGGTACAGACTTGCATCGCAGAACGTGAGCTGTGCCTACCTGTACAAACCATGTGGTATCAGAATACTACGAATCAATGCACGTGTGTAGTTACTGCAGATCCAGGCCACTGATTAACTGTTGGAGATATGCATTGGTATACAAACTGCTACGTGGTAATGCAGCCACAGAGGTATATTATTTGTACGAGACATTATCACCAGTGTATTGTTTACCTTCCCTTCTGTACAAGTTCAAAGTTGCCTCTGTGTGTACTGGATTAAGAAAAAACCATTGGACTCTCAACACACAGCCTCATGGCTGTGTTAAAGTTTTTTTTTTAAACTTGTGGGTACATAACAAAAGGCTAGGAAGCTCAGATATGTATTTTTTTGTTGTTGATATGTGTGTGTGTGTGATAGTGGCTGGTAAGATGTCTGGCATGTATCAATTAATATGAAATGCTGGTTGTTTATTATAATGTGTCCAGAGTCTGTGGAGTGATTGTACTGTGTACAAACAGTATTGCAGATTTGATAAGTGAACATACTGTAGCAGTATACTGTGTTGTTGTGTGGTATATGTACAGCAGATGTTGACTGTGCTGTACAGTTACATGTAAAACCAGCTGATTTTGCATTATTAAGTCCGAGTGAAAAGCACCATATGGAGAGTTGTGTTTAGATCTCTTTGTTTCATGATGTACAATGCAGGTAGTTTTGATGGTTCAATTACTGTACATAACCGTACATATGTGTGACGATCATAATCTTCAAATTGGCGTCCATGATAATTGGCGCCGGCAAAGTGGAACCAGTCCGACATTTCTTAGAATGAAAAAATTAATTATTTCTTTTTTCAAATATCATCGATACAAATTAAGAATGCTGCATTAAAATTGGCGTCAGCAAAGTGGAACCAGTCCGAAATTTCTTAGAAGAAAATATTAATTATTTCTCCTTTCAAATATCATCGATACGAATTAAGAATGCTGCATTGCCTACTGTGACGTACCTTCGAAATTACTTAGAATGTGATGAAGATTTACATATATTTAATAACATTTCTCGAAGTTTTACGCTTCAAGTACTACAGGCAGGAGTGGATTATAAAAATTTCATATTTCTGTGCATTATATTACATACATGTATGTAATTGCCCTAAATTTAAAAACAATTGTCTACTAAGGCCGCACCGATTAGATACTGAAAGAGCGACTTCGCCAAAATTTTAAGTAATGAGAGAAATACTGTAAAAACATCATTTATGTATTCCAAGGCACTTTTCGTGATTAATCTCACCGTCAACTTTAAAGCAAGCTCCATGTTAGGGAAGTGTGCTTGGCTTAAAGCGTTTGGACTCCTGTAGACTACTGTATTATAATGTATCTAGTGGGTAATTTTATGGTATAAGTTTACATTTTATTGTAGTCGACTAGTCGTGCACTGGCGGGTCCGCCAACCATGGGGGAGTGACCCAAAAGTGAGTCGCCAAAAATGTGTCGTTGGATTTTTCCCACGTCAGATTTTTTTCTTTCTGTTTGACAATAGAGGTTATTTTTATAACAACAAGCCCTTAGTCCAGACTATAGTGTATTTACTGCACTCCTCTCTTACCTGTCTCAACTCTTCTATTTGCACCTCCCCATCTACCTATCAATATTTAGCAATGCTCCCCCTCGAACCCTCCTCCAGTGTCATTCCCCATCACCTCCTCCTTCCGAATATACCATTTGCAAAGTATAGACCTATTCTGGTCTGGTGATAATCTTGCTGTCCTTTGAACTACGTTTGTTTGGACATTTCCTTACTGTGCTTTGGACTTCATTAGTTATAAGAAGTTTATGCATTCTGGGCATGGACACTGAAGGATTAGGGTCATTCCTGATGAAAAGATCCTAAAAGTTTGCTTGACTGCTTGCTGATGTCCACAAACTGACCGTAACTAAATTCTTTCTTTCTTTGTCCTGCAGGTGTATTTAGTAGGAAACAAGTCAACAGAGGCAGGTTGTATGGACCTTTCAAGGGGGAACGAAAAAGGTGCAGTGAAGTTATAAACGACACTTACTCCTGGCAGGTAAAAACTTACAAAACAATGATTTTATTATCATCTATATATATTTAGCATTTTGTATGGCAGAGATGAATTCTTCAAATTTTGTAAGGATATTTTGTGAATACTTCCGACAGCAGTCTTGTATAAAGTTTCATGCAAACGACGATATCCCTCAAAAGTAACAAGGATTTTTTTTGTAGAACTGTTTTCAGGGCGTTCGAGTTACCTCGAGTTTATATTACATTTCCTTACAGATTATTGGTCCAAAAGGTCGCAGATTATTTTGCGTAGACGCTAGCGACGCATCGAAAGGGAATTGGATGCGATTTGTGAAAACTGCACCAGGGAAGGATCTCCACAACTTACACCCGGTCCAGCATAAGAAAAAAATTTACTACAAAGTAATCAAAGTAAGTGCGATACCCAGTAGAAGGTATTCTGCCGGGAGGGCGATTGTTTTGCCACTTTTAAACAGCCTCGTATTAAATGCAAGTTCGGAGGGACAGTGGTTTTATGGCTCGTACAGTGTGCCAGTCAAAGTTAATGTCGTCTAGTCTCATTTCAAGTTGGTTTGATCACATATAAAGCAGATGGCAAAAGCCCTGTTACTGGAGCTGGGCTAGAAGCTAAAAACTGCCTACCCTGTCAGATTTCAAACTACTGCCCTCTAACTTTTACGGGGTGTAGACCCAACTGGTAACCATAAGCACCGACCCTGCCACTGGCCCATCTGCCGGTGGTCTAATTACTGGGTCCTCGTCCTAACACCCAAAGTGTGTAGGAAAGTCTGTTGTTGTATGCAGAAACTTCTGAGTGTTTCTATAGGCACTTCTGTTTGAAAATAAATCAGTGAAAAAATCTTGAAACATCTGCCTTGAATTGAACCCAGAGACAGTCTGCTGGTTACACAACCACCTGGGCCTCTGATATTTATCAGAACTTGAATTGAATATGAAAGGTAACCCAAAGGTGTTGCGAGGCAACTAAAATCATGTGTGCTGGATGATCATGAATCGTCTGGAGTTGTCATTCACAGTCCGGTTACAAACCTCACCATTACCACTGACCGAAATGGTCACCGATTTCCCATCTTGCAAGGCTGCAATGTCATAATGAACCCACAATTTGACCCTAGGTGATATTGAGAACAAATTTACCAGCCTCACTTTTTGCCAGTGCTACAAACTCAAGCCGAGGGTGTGTTATTTTTCTTCTCAGTTTCTCACTTGGTATCGAGATTTACTGTTGTTCTTTCAAACAAGGTTGTGATGTAACTTGTGCATAAGTGAAACAAGAAACAAAAGGATGTTTCCATACCACATTTGGATTTGTTATTGAGGAGGTAATTTAGCAGTGATACCGGTGCATTGTTGTCATATTTATTTTGATAAATTTCCTTATTTGCTTCCTATTTTTGTGAGCTTCATACGTTTATGCTCGCTCTGCGCCTCTCTTCGCGGTCAATGCTGCCTCAAAGTTGGAGACCCTCGGGCTCTGTTGTTGATATATTAACACATTTGTTTTTCCATTATATTTTGGTTACAGACTATTGCCATTGGAACAGAACTGTTGTGCTGGTATGAAGGAGCAACAGAGCCCAGTGATGAGAACATTTCTGAAGGTACGGTTGAGTTTCTTTCTGAATGTCGTCTGTGTCGTACTTGGATTCTACCAATGGCAAAAGTTTGGACCGTATTTACTTCACTCCTCTCTTACCCAAAACTGTCAAACCAACGAGATCCCATTCATTGCAAATCACCCCGGGATTATAGCACCTTTAAGCTTCGAGTATAGTAGATTTGGAAGTAAGAGGAAGTGGATGTTGACTCCGAGGTGGGTCAGTGAGGGGCCGCAGTGCTAAAATGTGTAAGCTAGGTTGATTCGATTGCATCTATAGAGTGGAGAGACAGGTAAGAGAGATGTGAAGTAAAATACCCAAGCCAGTAAGTCTCGGGGTGTTTGTTTGTAACCGAGGCGTGGGGCGTAATTGAGATGTTTTGATTGTCAGCTATCTATTGGTACGGAAGCTGATGATATAAATGATATAAATGCGAATGTGTGGGTTAGGGTTGTTCACGTTCATATAAAATTGTCTAAAGGATGCCAAGCATGGACCAATGGAGAGATTGGACTTCTCCATCCTTCGATCTACCCAGGAGAAACAGGAGAAATTGTAAAACAGCTGTTCGTTCCTGTGTACAAAACTGCTATATGCCATCTCTGCACTTCTGTAGAAATTTTGAACAGTTTGCAGTGATGTAAATCAATTTTGAAGGCTGACAGCTCGTATCTTAGTTTTGGTCTCTCTTTGATTTTCTTACAGAATCTGATTTGCTCCCAATGCCGATTTTAGAGAAGATGGATTTCTCGGAGAACGCTGCTTACAAGGCTCCGAAGAGAGTGCCCCCGCCACTGGAGGTGCACCCCGACAACCTCCCAGAGGGGTTAGAGCCCCCTCTCATATCGCCGGCGTATCCCGTATGTCACGAAGGGGATGCTCTCACAGGCGACAGAGACTTCACCACCAGAATATCCAAACCGGCCGAGCCTCTGCTGACGGAGACAGACAGTCAACCTTCAGACAGCGTGGCGGAGATACAAGAACCCGATGTCACCTCTACCGGTGGAGATGTCGTCTTGGAGGAGAGTTTAGACAAGAGCAGCCAGAAAAATGAGACGGAGTCCGTCACTTCAAGTCAAACCCAGAAGACGGAGGAGGTCCTGAAAGCTAACGACTACAAGAAAGTGAGAAAGAAAAAACATTCCGGAAACAAGAAAGGCCGCACGAAGCATTCGTTACCGCCGAAAGGTGCAATCAAGGGGAAGAAGGTAAGAGACGATACCGAGATGATCACAGACCTGTATCTCATCGGACCGGAATCTGTCATGAAGCTAGCGAACGGCGAAGACCGATATAAATGTCAGAAATGCGACAAGTTGTGCAAATACCCCGTAGGGCTCAAGATACACCTGAGAACCTACCACCATTATATAAACGTTCTCATCAGGGGCATCGCCAAGAAACCCTGGGCGAGGGGTATCGCCCTAAAGAGAGAGAAAGACAGACGACAGGAGGAAAATCCGCTCAACGACACCAAAGATGGATCGTGGAAGAGCGTGGATTGCTCCTTGGTTCAGTCGGCCCTGGAGAAACTGAAGGACATTCACGACGACGCGGAGAAGGCTGTTTTAGAACGAGTCATCTCGGAGGAGTCTCTCGGCGGTAGTAGGATGCCCGAAGAAAGTCTTTCCGTCTTCGGCGAGAGCTTTCGATGCGACCGAAGCAAAGTGGAGGGTCTGCAGAGTTGCGACGGGAGATTGAACGAGATGCCAGAGACAGTTCAGACTGACAGTTCTGTCGTAGCAGCGGATGCTACAGAATGTGGCACAGAAAGAGAGACAGTGTCTGTGCGATTGAAAGATGAGAATGCAACTCTTGGGTTAAAAACAGAATCTGAAATTAATACACCTATCGAACACTTCGGGCACGTGGGGACAAACGTCTGTGACGACAAAAAGGTTGAATTGTTATTGAGTACAACTCTGGACGACTCTAGAACAGAGAAAGTGGCTAACACGACGCCGCAGAAGAAGAACGCTCTGCAGGTGAAGCAGCAAAAATCGCCGGGCGGCATATTCCCCAAGAAATTCCTATGTGATCTCTGTCATCAAGCCTTTGCATACAAGGTCTGGAGGGACAGGCATCTACGCATGCACTCGGAAAGCAGCAGCGGCCATGGCTGCGATGTCTGCAGTCTGAAGTTTTTCAGTAAAAAAGATCTCATCATTCATCTCAAAAGCGAGCATGGGATCAACCACAAATCATCGTCAGCAAAGAAGGAGAAGTTGCCCAAGAAAGTTGGTGGCAAGAAGGAGAAGGGTAAAGATAAGTTTGACAACAGTCTCGGTCCGACCAGCCTCCTCCGGACTGTCGGAGACAAAGGGAAAGGGAGCATGAAACTGGAGAAGCTGGTGCAAAGCTTACAGAAGATTCAGAACAAGGAACAGAGCGACAAAGATGGCATCAGAGCTCTCCAGAAAAAAAAGAAACGAGGAAGGACCTGCTTGACGAAGGGGTACCTCTGTCGGCTGTGTGGGTCTGCTTTCTCTAATCCCTCCAACAGGTCCCGGCATATGAGAGTCCAGCACGGCCTGTCGGCGAGGAAGAGAGCAGTCGAGAGCAGGATGAAGGAGAAGAGGCAGGACATCGTGATGTTGGAAGACGATGCATTGAATAAAAAAGGTGAGGGAAAACGACCTGTGGAGATCAGCGACATCAGTGAACAACGACCCATCCCCTCTGTCGTAAAGAGGAAACATTCCTCCTCGTCTGCAAATGCGAAAAGTTCCGCATCCCATCCGCTCAAAGAGTCTCCTTCCTCGAAGAAAGCTTCACCTCTGAAAGGCTTCTGTCCTGCAGATTATGGCTTTTGGAATAAGGTCCCCAAGACAAAGGTCAAAGAGAATAAAGTCATCGCGCATCAGAGGAACCGATCCAAGAGGAAGTCGCTGTTTCCTTTCGACCCCATGGAATATCAAGAGTTTCCGAGAACTCCGGACATTTCTTGTCCCTGGAATAAAGCCAGCGAGCCAGCTCCCTTCGTCCCCAAGCAGAAAGATGTCCCACCTATCAGGTTACACCTCTTGCAGTTGGAAGAGAATAAGCTGGCAGCCGTTCACCATGCATACAATGTCGATACGGATGCAATGGACCTGCGTGTTAAAGGTACCAAGCTCTCCAAGTCCAGTGTACAGTACTTCCAACCACTGGATCTCACTCACCCACCACCTGCGGAGGTGCCCCAGGACGAGGGCTGCGATGCCAATCCGTACATTCACAATCTCCTAAGTGATAGCAAGGACCCCCTGGAAAATTTGCCCATGCAGTCAGCGACCCAGTGGAAACGGACCAAGGCGGTTCGTCCGAGGGTGAAGATAACCTCCAAGATGTCTTCCAAGAAATCTCTAAAGAACACGCCTTTCATAAACCCAGTGCAATGGCATTTCACCTGTAACATTTGCAACTTAAACTTTGTGAGCATCCGGGAACTGAGTCAGCACGTGGTAGCCCACGCAGAGGATTTCCCGTACAAGTGTGAATTCTGTATGCACGTCTTCACGTCGAGCGACGAACTTTGGGACCATAAGGAGTCCAAACACAGCGTCAAGAAAATGTACGTTTGCTCCCTCTGCAAGCAAGAGTTTGCCTACTTTTCTAATCTCGAGAAACATCAGAGGGAGTCGCACACGGGAGTGGAGTGCACCTTCAACGAAAACCTCTGCAACGACGTCCGCCCTCAGAACTTTACGGATCCGACCAAAGCCTTCAATCTGCGGGCCTGCCCTCTGCAGGTGACCCCGAGGGTGTCCTTCCTCAGGGAGGAGATCAGCAAACTGTCTCCGCTGAAGCTTCGAAATTCCGCTCAGGCCAAGGACAAATTGGTGATTCTGCCAAAGAAAGCGACCCCGGAGAAGGGAATGCTCTTCAACCCCCAAAGGAATCATCCTTTCGAGCAGCGGAGGAAGATTGGCTTCCTGAGCATGCTCTCCGACCCGCGCAACCAGAAGCAGTTGGGGTCAAAGGTCAATAACGTCTGCACCAAGTGCCTTTTGGAATTCAAGGACACGTCGGCATTCCACGTTCACATCATGGAATGTGCGAACATCAAGGAAGATGCGTCAAATTCCGCTAACGGAAACGACGAACGGGAGAGTAGTCTAGTGCAAAAGAAAATCAGTAAGGAACATAGAAGGATTCCAAAAACTGTGATACTGAACCTTAAGAATGCCACAATGTTGAAGAGGAAGGGGCGGAAGCGGGCGCGGCCCGGATCGATCATCTATGACCCGCAGAAATACGCCCGGGTCAAATCCACCAGCGCCTTTGACGACATACACGCCTGTGCAGGCTGCGGCAAGAAGTTTTATTTCATCAACAAACTCGAGAGGCACATGAAAATGTGCCCGAACCGGGAGAAGATCGTCAACGCCAACAAGACCAACGTGGCCCTCGCTCTCCGGAAGCGCCCGCGTCTGAATACCATGCAACACAAATGTACGAACTGTGACAAACATTTTACATACCTCGGTAGCTTAGAGAAACATCTCTTAATGTGTACCAGCTACAACGCCGTACCGTTGACGGCTTCACCGCCGACCGATACGTTGTCGTCATCCGGTAACGCAGACTATGCAACCAATCACGAAAGTCTTCCCAAGCCTCTGTCTCTGGTCGATGTGGTGACCCAAGCGGACTCCGGGCAGAGCTCCACAGCGAGGCAGCAGCGAAAACGTGTGGCCCCGTATTGGAGGCTCGCCGAAAACTCGTTGTAGGCTTACAATATATTCTTTCTCTTTTTGTTTTATTTATTTTCTCAATTTTTCTTTTTAACATCGTTCGTGTAAAGTTGCGATATGTCTGCTCACCGGTTGAAATATGGGACTAGAGTCGACAGCAACAGAAAACCCAGTTAGGTTGAGATGCAGACACACGAGGGAATAGAATACGTCGTTCTTTGGAAAGATGGACGCTAAACTGACTTCAGTAGCTTTGAAAGTTTTGTTCTCAAAAAGAGCTCTTTGGTGTTTGTCAGGAAATATTGAAATTTGGTCCTATAGAAAAAGGCAAAGTATAGAAAGGCAAAGTTTTTGGTTACACAAGAATGGAACGCTGTATAAATGGATCGATCGGCAAACATGCAAATATTTATGAAACTAGATCAGGTATAACCCCATGGCTTACTCCTCTAGACAGTTGCACATTCATCAAAGTCTCATATATTTATCTTTGTTCCCATTTGTATTTTGTTACAGTAACAGACTAGTTTTGGTGGTTGTATTCACAACATTAATTTCTCCCCAACATGCTTAATAAGTAGACATGAAAACGAGATATATATTATTAATTTGAGGTTAATGCGTTGCAGGAATGGTATTTAAAGACCTTGCAAACTTGAGGACCTTTTTGTAAAAGGTCCTTTGTTCACATTGGACTTCATACAGATAAGAGACTTTTGTGCTTAGGGGAGTTCTATACACAACATTAATGTCTTCCCAACATTCAAATAAGTAAACTTGAACACATTATTATTGTAAATTTTAAAATAATGTGTTGCTGTAACAGGTACTTCAAACTCTAAATGTTTGCAACATCTCAGTTCACACATGATAACTTGGCAGAATTAGTCTTTATAGGACTTTTGTAGCATATGGTCCTGGGGCTAGCCTTACTTGCATACACAGTTGATGGTGGGTGTTACTTTCAGGAGCTGTTTGTAAGGGCTCATTTAGTAATCAATTAATTAATTACCTGCTAATTAACCTATTGTTTTGTGTGAAGACTGATAATTTCAATTTTGCCCTAGTAATACCTTAGTGAATCTAAAGGCAAGTTGAATATGGTTGAGCAGTTCCAAGTAATGAGATTTGCAATGATATGAAGGTACTCGACTGCAGTGTGCACTGTTGAATATGGTTGGACTGCAGTGTGCACTCTAGACAGGCAAGTAAGGCTAGCCTTACTTGCATACACAATTGAAGGTAGGTGTTATCTTCAGGGGTTGTTGCTAAGGGGCTCATTTATTAATCAGTTAATCAATTACCTGCTAATTTACCTATTGGTTTGTGTGAAGAATGATAATTTCAATGTTGCACTAGTAATACCTTAGTGAATCTAAAGGCAAGTTGAATATTGTTGAGCAGTTCCAAGTTATGAGATTTGCGATGAGATGAAGGTACTCGACTGCAGTGTGCACTGTAGACAGGAATTCAAGAACATCTTTCGTCACCGATCAAAATCAACTTGTCAAACAGTTTGGAGATAAGTCCATAAAACACTGACCGACAATATTTCCATCTTTGTAACTGACTTTCTGAAATGTACTGACACACACACTTGACCGAACAATAATGTAAACAGACTGGTATTAATGTGAATGATAATTTTAGCTTGTGAGTGACTGACAGATTCCTCATCAGCCAAAGTAAATTTTGGAAAACTGACGGGTAAATTTTAAATGTGTAAAAGTAAGTTGGTCTGACGTTTCGATCCTAGCAGGATCTTCTTCAAAGGCTGAATGACAAGTGTCATCAAATCACTTGTCATTCAAATCACTTGTCATTTAGCCTCTGAAGAAGATCCTGCTAGGATCGAAACGTCAGGCCAACTTATTTTTACACACTTTCCTGCACAGGCCCTCTAGTGGATAAGCAGTTTGCTAACAGTTTTATTTGATTTTGGGATAAATTTTAGACAAAAGTAAAGTGCAAAGGAAGTTTATAACTAGAGCAGGATTTGGACCAGTGTCCTCTTGGTTGAGGTCACTAGTTAAAATCCCATTCTAACCGTAACTTTTTTTTGCTCTTTTTCCATTGTCTAACATGTTCCACCTGTCAGGTTACAACCTCATGCAGTTGGCAGAGAATAAACTGGTAGAGAAGTTTTCTTTTTTTCTCCTACCCAGTTATTTATGTCAAAGCCATTACAAAATCTTGTTTTAAAACGTATAAATATGGAGGGGGAAAAAAACATATTTCTGTGCCATAGATTTGTGTCACAAATGATATTACAAACCTAAAATGTTGGGTTTTTTCCTATAATATTTTTTGTTGTGTTTGTTAACCTTTATTGCAAAATATAATATTGTCATCTCTAAGAATAGATTAAACTGTTGAAACTGATGAATAAACAACTAGAGCATGTTCCATACCTTAATTTGGTTGGAGAATCTAATTCAGCTTAGTTTACTTTTTGAAATAATAGTCATGGAATAAAATGATAAAGTCTAGTATCTTCTCATTTTTTCTTTTTTTTTTACTAAATTTGGAACATAATCTGGTTTAAACCAAAAACCTGTAATATGAGATGGCTGAAAGTTGTTGATTGGTCCAACTGCAAGCTCTGTAGCATATCCCTGTTGTTGAGATACAAATGTGACTGAAATTTATTTATTTGGGAAAATTTGTGCCATAGACCATGAAGTTTCATTTCCTCGTTCTCTGAAGGTTTGTTATTTGTGTCATCTTGAGACTTGCCTTTCCCTCCCCTCCCTACCCCTTCCCCTACCCTATCGTGACCTCATTGGTTTGGATTATCTTTAGAGTGTCGGTATTTTGTTTGTTTTGCAGCTGGGTGACTAGAAGAAAGTGCAAATTTTTTTGTTATGTTTTGTGCAATGTAATGTGTCTTGCATGAGACCTTTATGCAGCTTTTGAAGGATGACTTTGGACAAAGAAAATTAATTTTTGATATGTTGTAGACTATTAAAGTAACACTGCTATCTGTCCAGGTTATATTTGCATGCTACATACAATTTTAAGATATGACCCTAAGAATCCCAAGACCCATCAATTAAAACGGCTGGATTACTTAGTCTAATACACTGACCACAAAAGTCTGCTCCTCAGATGGCACACAAACTTCGAACGAAATGTTTACGATGTGTTATATATTGTCGAGGACAAATAGTGTTGAAGAAGTCTCATCCCAGAATGCTATTTTGTTTTTGTACGAAGTTAAGAGAACGTGTCATTGGAATTCATAAAACAATTGTTTAATAATGGAATTTATAAAAACAATGGTTTAAGGTTTAGGCCTGCACTGAGGAGCCAACTGTATCGTCTGGTTAGGCTTAAAGGAGCATTTCCAGAGCTTAAAGTTAATTTAGAGGTGAATATCTCAAGAACCAGAATAGCTCTAGAAACATTACTAATACTCTAAAATTTGGACTATTACATATCAAGACTATAATATTGCCAAAAGTCATCCTTTAATTTTGTAACTGATCAAAAATTTTCTCCTTTTATTTCAAACCCTCCAATATTGAAATAATCATACAACGATGAAAAGTGCATGAACAAGATTATTACTTTCAAATAATGTCAAAGTTACAGTAAAGATATTTGAATTTTTGTGATTGAAACGGACATGTCAAAGTGTCCGGGCGAGGTAACGTTGAAGGTTGTGTTGTATCTGTTTATTATTCGCTCATTAATATGCACGTGTCTTACTTTGATTAATTCCAATCCTGCTTTGAGTTGAAAACTTGATAAATATGGTAAAATTGCCGCCCGAGTTTTAATAGAAATGCTGCTTTTTTGTTGTCTACATGTAATTGCCAAGGATCTTTCATCATTTAAGATACAATATGTCAATGTCTTTTTCAATCCCTACATCTGTTTCAATCTGAAGAAAAAAGAGGGAATTTAGAGCTGGCATATTGGTGTATTGAGTTATGGTTATTTGCCTTTCCACATTTTGTAACACTTGAAACATGAACGTTTAAGACGAAGATTGGAATGGTTTGGTTTCAGAAATCACATCCATAAAAAAGTTTCCTTTTGCTAGAATAAATTAGAAAAGGGAGAAGTAGCCCATTGCATAATACACTGATTTTCTACAGTGGCCCAGAAGTGACATACAAAATAAAAATTAGATCAATATTTCAACCTCAACTTCAGAAATGTCTAAAAGTTTGGAAAAACTGTATCTCAGAGTTCACATTTTTTTTTAGATAAGTTGAAAATTCAATCAATTTAATATTAGCATAGTGTCCCTTCTGGGCCACCATACATTTCTAATGTCAGAATGAGTTATTTTGTGATATAAGCTTCACTGTAACATCGTGTAAACTATTAAGTTGGGTAAACAGAAAGCTGGGTTGGTATATTTGCATTCAGTGTAGCATGGCACACTGAATCTCCTCTAAGAAAGCTTGTGATTAGAATCCACGAATTTGTGAAATAAAATTGTATTTTAATCTGAAACAACATTATATATCCTTGTAACATCTAAGAGAGCAAAATCACTCCAATTTAAGAGCAATTTCTCTTTGTAATTGCCCAAAGTAATCAGCACTGTATTTTAGAAAGTACATGCATGCTTGTGTTGGCATCATGTCACCTGGCCTAGTGAAATTTTACATTTGGAATCAGGAAACAACATTCTGTTTTGTTCAGACTACTGTTGTATTCAGGGTTTTTCTTGTGTGTGTGTGGCTGTGTCTATCCCTGTGTTTGGTAAAACATTTTCAAACTCACTGTCTCACCAACCCCAGCAATATTCAGATAAAGATTGTACAGGCCTCAGTTGACACGTTCTTTACAAGAAACAGTTTGACGATTCTTAAACAGTAAATTACTGAAACAATTTAATCTTTTACAGATAATCTCGTATCCCACCAAGTGTTACAGTGTTGCTTAATTTACCGAGTTTTAAGCCGCCCAAAGTTTTATTTTGTTGTACCGTTCATGATGTGATTTCTGTTGGACATACGTTTAACAGGTTCTTTCGGTGGACACCAATTTCATGTCTTCAACAGTCGACCATGATACCAATTCAAGGCAGATTTAAATCAAAAAGCTGAATCGCACAGCGTCGCATGGTAATGTTGAATTGGGCATTGCAAAAATTTAAAACCACATCAAGAGAGGTGTTCAACCACATTTAGAAGAGAGAAAAGTGTGAAGTGAATTTGCAAAGTTGAAGATAGAAGTTACTTATTTCAGTTCAGAATTTTGTTTCAAGGTAATGGTTTATATTTTCATGTCATATTGTGGCTATGCAGCTCAGTTCTCTATGATATGATATCGGTGGCCTCTCCAGACTTTTATTAAACGTTGAATTTCTTATTCTGGTGTTTCAATATCAACTTTTTTTTTTATAATTTTACCTCTCTAGTTTGGTATAGCTATGTATATCTCAGGCCTCTATCTAAGCCAATGGGAGAGAAAGATGGGTGTATTTTTCCCCCCCCCTCTCTCTCCCCGGATATCTTGTAGTACCTCATAGAAGTCCCTAATTTTATGGCTACTTATTGTGGACCCCTCGTGGCCCCCTCCTACCCTTCACACCCAACTTTGTGGATCCCTATACCTACCGGCCTGATTTGATTCTTGCCTTTACACACCTTACTTGGAAATTACCCAAATGACCCATTTTTGGTGAGGATGCTTAATTTATTGCATTTTACTTTAAGAAAATAGACATGAGCGGGAATAGAAAGGAAAATCGCCAAACGAATCATAATATAATTTCAAAGCAGTATTGTTTACTAAGATATGTTGATGTACCCAGCTAGCTGTAAATGGTATGTAGGCCTTCATTGATGTACCCAGCTAGCTGTAAATGGTATGTAGGCCTTCATTGATGTACCAGTTAGCTGTAAATGGTATGTAGGCCTACATACCATTTGCCAGCTAGCTGTAATGGTATGTAGGCCTACATACCATTTACCAGCTAGCTGTAAATGGTATGTAGGCCTACATTGAGGTAAAAGCTAGCTATAAATGGTATGTAGGCCTACATTAATTTACCAGCTAGCTATAATGGTATGTAGTCCTACATTGATGTACCAGCTAGCTGTAAATGGTATGCAGCCCTCCATTAATGTAAAAGCTAGCTGTAATTGGTAATGTTGTAGAACTTCATTACACATATTACTGCAACTTCCATACCTTTCAGGATGGCATTCAAGTGTTTTTTTTTAAATTTTTTTTATATTTTGTTCCCCTGTCTTTTAATAGTGCATTCATTGCTTTGTTAAAGATCTTTGTTAAAGATGCTTTGGCAAAGATCTTTTAATAGTGCATTCATTGCTTTGTTAAGAACTACTACTGTTGAACCCTTACATCTCCTCTTTCAAAGTGATCGGGTAAATTTGTAGAAATTTTCTTCATGTACTTGTAATCATATTGAATAAAAACAAAATGTACATTCTTAACCCTTCTTGTGTCTGTTTTACTTGCTGTTTTACCAGCCACACACAGATCTCTAGGTAGTGGGCTGGATTAGTTTTGCAAGCTCTTACTACACGTTGCTACAGTCCTGCATAACAAGTCATGAATCTGGGTGCTTAAATTTTGAAGTAGTAACTTGAACAACTTTTGTCAGGCTTTCAAATAGAGAGCAATTCTGTAGTTTCATTTTCATTTTTCGGAAAGAAAAAAAATCTCTTTCATCCAAGCAACATCAGCATAAGATGTGCAACAAATTTTGAGTAACAAAGGCCCTTCTCCCTCTCATTATTTCCAGCAGATCTAAGGACAATCTTTGGATAGGCTGTTTATGGCAAGAGGAGGGGTTGGGGGGGGGGTGGAGAGTATAATGGAAGTACCCTCTTGACTGTGATGCCAGTTAAAGAAGTTTTTTCGACTAATGATAAAAGAACATGATAAGCATCCTGGTGAATTTGCATGAAATTCCTTCATTTTGTTTTTCACAATATTGAGTAATTTTCATAGTTTGTACCAAAAGGGAATTTGAAGCAAACAGGTGTGATGTCATACTTGTACAAATAAAGTACAAATGTAGAAAACTCGAGATAAAAGCAAATACGTTAACAACCGTGTAATTATTTCATTATATTTTCTAATGTCCTTTATGGGCCACCGTAGAAAAGGACGCTCCACGCGCCGTACGGGTTAGGTTGGCACAGGCAGGACTCTCGCGGCCACCAATCTTTATTAAGAGGATTGGGTAATTAATTTGGACATCCCGGTGTCTTTCAGATGGGACGCAGACTTGTAAAGAAAACTAAGCTGGCTCGACCTGAGCACATCCCACTTGTGACTGCAAGCCAGCAGCTGGAACTCTTGCTGTTTAATTAGCAATTTCATGTAAACATGTGTTCAGCCTAGACGAGCCATCATCTGCAACGCAGTGCACTTGTTTAACAACCTATATGCAATCTCCTCTGAAGGTCGGAAATGTCGATTAATTCACATCCTGATATTTTACTACAACAATGATGACGCCATGTAGCCATACGACTATGAGCTCTTGACTAAGCCGACGGCATAGTGAGCTCACGTGTTCAGAGAGCCCTCAGACAAGACTGCGCAATTTACCCCCCACCCCCACCCATGCGACCAACTGCAAAACGATAACGGGAAGCGATCAATTTAACATTTTGCAGAAAAATGTTGAATTAACGAGATCTGATAAGTTGTCAGTTAAACATTTTGCAGAAAATTGTTCAAGTGCTCAGTTAGAACGAAATGAAAAAATTTACATTTTGCAGAAAATGTTGAATTGACGACATGTGATAAGTTGTCAATTAAACATTTTGCAGAAAATTGTTCAATTGCTCAGTTGGAATGAAGTGAACAGATACACATTTTGCACAGAAATGTTGAATTGATGAGTTATGATTAGTTATCAATTAAACATTTAGCAGAAAATTGCTCATTTTGAATGAAGTGAACAGTTTAATATTTTGCAGAAAAATGTTCAATTGCTCAGTTACAGCAAATGAGCAATACAACATTTCTCTGATTTTGATAAGATATTATATCGTTATCTAAACAATTTACTGAAAAATGTTGACTTATTGGGGCAAAGTTTTCTTATGTTTGTGGCACTTTAAACTTCCGTACATAACAGATTATGGTACCTACAATGACAGAAAGGAGATTTTAATTAATTTTTAATTTTTAGGTTTACAGTCTTGTTCAGGGGCCAAGGCCTTCTCACACGACTTTACAACTTAACCATGGTCATTGGTAACTTGTCACACCTACACACCAAAGTGTGCACAATTCAATCAATCTCTCCTGGGGCACTACAGTGCACCACAACCACGTGTCCCCCGGGGGACTTCCCATAGGGTGCAGCCACAAACCGGTGCACACAACTATATTTACAAGTTACCTCGCAAGTCCCCATTTATACACCTGGGTGAGGAGAGGCAATGGAGAAAAAGCGCCTTGCCCAATGACACAACGTAAGGATCTGGCCAGGGCCAGGGCTCGAACTTGTAATCCTTAGATTACAAGTCCACTGCCTTAACCACTTGACCACAACGCCCTCACGCAAAGTTTTACGGTAAGGAAGACGTACCGTATCTTCGTACGATAGGCTAGTACGGTTGGCCGCAGTGGACAGAATTCGGAATATATGCTTGAATTCGTTCAATGTAGGGTATATGCTAGCATTCCGTCGATATTTTTTGTCTGTAATACTGTGAACTTGTTTATAGGTTCGTTAAATCAACTTTATGCAGACAGAATATACTCAAGAATAAATGTCAGCATTTGACGAACACAAATGTACAGCATAACAATTCCCGACTTTTTTCCCACTGTAGTCAACAATACATGTCACATTAGTTGTTTGATAGCGGAACAAAATGTTTGTTATCACAGTTCGTAAGTGTTTCAAAGGTCTGAATAATTATGCCAAAGATATGCTTTACATATATGTATTCCACAGTGGCGTAGGAAGGTACTTTTGAGTGGGGGGGCTGAAGACTGATGGCCGGCTTGGGGGAGGGGTTTAAGGGGAGGGGGTGTCCCCCTCCCCTTTGGATTTTTTTGCATTTCCAGGTGGCCTCAGATGCAATTTGGTGCAATATAGCACACTTCAACATCCACTCCATTTTGTTAACTTAATTTTGTATTTTTACCTGGCCTAAGATGCAATTTGGTGCTCCAAATGAGATTTTTTTTCTCATTTAGAAATGAAAAAGGGGTTTTCTGACTTGCGAACCGGGGGGGCGGAATGATGCTTCCGCCCCTCCACATTTTTCACTGGGGGGGGGGGCTGGCGCCCCCCAGCCCCCCCGGTTCCTACGCCCTTGGTATTCCAAGGTACAGGCATTTCACCAATGTTGTTGACTCGAGTCGCTGACTTAGACTCGAGTCACGTTCTTTTTTTTACTTGCGACATGAGTTGACTTGAAGAAAAATGACTTGTGACATGACTTGAACATGTTTGACTTGACGACATCCTTTGAAAATCTCTGTCGCTGAGGCCTGGCGTGAAGTTTTTACCATAAATAGGCTAAGAACAGAAACGCAACTTTTGCCGGCATCTAGTCGGAATTATATTGTAGGAAGTCGAAAGGCTATGAGAAATAAAATGATTGAAAAGAAAGAGGTCGAAGAATGAAATCCTGATTGAGGCCAACCTGCAAACGCATACCTCGCTAGCACATGTTCAAGTTGGTGTTAGTCAAAGAGGTTTATGCATTTTGGTGTGCGTATACGTTCACGCACATGCAATGCGTTTATGAGAGGAAATAATGGCGTCCTCGTTGCCGAAAGTCGTGTTGTTCAGGTTTCGGGATTCCGAAACCTCCGTAACAAAACGCAGTGCAATTTGTACTGTATGTGGAACCAAGGTGATAGTGCTTCTACTACACTGAATTTCATACGACACCTACCAACGCACCCTGTATAGTAAGTTTTGAGTACCGTTAGAACAATAAGCATGCATTAGTGATAATGCGTCAACTTTAGAGAAACTTTCATTTTTGAATATCTTCTGTTAAGAAATGTGACTTGATTATAACTATATTGCACCAATCATCAAAACATGCAGAGAGGCTCATTAGCATACTATCTTTATCAAAACTTCCGTCTGCTCTCCTTCTCAATTCCAGGCACTAGCTTGGATCGAGAGCCAAGGGCGGCGGAACCGGGGGGGGGGGGCACAGGGGGCACGTGCCCCCACTTTTCTTCAGGTTAAAAATGTGCCCTTTTTCTATATAAAAATTGTACTCTTTATCGCGGGCACAGAGGCAAAAACGAATAAGAGAGAAACTGTTAAAAGAAACAGCAACAAAAATTCCAAAGCTCACACACTTTTTCAATAAAGTACTAAAGAATAGGAACCAGAACCAGAGTGTGAAACACCTCAGTGTAGTGCTATTGTGTATATGCAAATAAGATGATACAATAAGAGTTATAAAGGGTACTAAATATCAGGCTGCATCAGTCCAATCGAATTTCTGCAAAGTGCCCTTCGACGTCGGTGCCCCCCCCCCCCCCGATTAAAAGTGCTTCCGCCGCCCTTGTCGAGAGTTGTGACCTCCTGTGAGATAGTCTACTTTGAATTTATATATTTCTACTTAGCCAAAATTTGGGCCAGTACCGAACACCTCTAGGATTTTCAATCATTGCTGATAATTTAGTACGCGAATGGAAGATATATGTTAAATTTAATGACCAAATTCCATATGCTGAGCGGTATTTGTAGCCTAGTTTGCATGCAATTACAATAGCAACGATCGATTGAACCTGTTTCTTCGTTCTTTCGTACATCTTGAACGTTGAAGTAGTCATTTGAGTTGTATGCGTAGCATAGGCGTACGGGACCATTTCAGTTTGGGGGGGGGGGCAGAAATTTTTGTGCCCGAAAGTTCCCGTGACACTATCTAAGCGGAGCGTCACCATCGGTTGGCGCGTAGCGTACAAGAAAATTTTTGGCATAAGATGCCTCTCAGATTGCCGGAAACGGCACTTCTGAGGCCTTGCAAGTTGCATCAAAACATTCTTTATTTTATAATCTCACGTTTTAGAAATTTACACTTCCCCAAAAATTTGGTAAATTAGAAGAAGAAAATATGGTAACATCACTTTGAAGGGGAAAAATAGGACAGTATATTTTTTAAGCTCCTATTTAGTTACCGTATTTATTATTTTAACACAGTACTCAGCTACCTCCAGAAAAACATACATTGTTCAACGACACGTAGGCGGGATAATGTCGCTGTGTCGGGTGAGACTGCAATTTGTCTCACAAAAAAGTATAAAATATAACAAAAAATATGATAAACCTGTACTTCTAGGCTTGTAGGCACTCCCCCCCCCCCCACCATCCATGAAAAAGAAAATGTTTCTTATAAACACTCATGTCGGGGATGTCCAGGTATACAGTTGACTAGTTAGAAAAAAAATTGATCGTGCAAAGAGCGTGGTAGCCCAGATGAGCTGCGCTTACGGTGGTGTTACACGGAAATATTCGGGCATCATGATGCTAAATAAAGAAAATCATGGAATTGTCGGGCAAAAATTTGAAAAAGATTCGGGCAAGCTACTGCATATATATATATATATATATATATATATATATATATATATATATATATATATATATATATATATATATATATATATATATATACATATATATATATTTTTTTCTCCTCTTATGCTGCCCGAATTTTTCAGGACTTTTGCCCGAATTTCTTGTCCTTTGGAAATTTGAGGGGCAGTCTGCCCCCCCCCCCCCCCGCCTCGTACGCCTATGATGCGTAGTATAGACTACCTAAATAGTCGCTTTGCAATAGTAATTGAAAAAATATCATCATTGTTCAATTTGTTCGCGTATTGATCAAAGTTTTTTTTTTCTCCTTTCGGCGTTCTATAGTAAATCGGGTACGTGTTCACATTTCTGTGGTACACACTGAATGTAAGACCTAACTCTTTCACCTGTTTACATTTTTCACTGTGAAGTTCTATGCTATTGCAATCATAGTAAACCACAAATTTCTGTAGTACATAGTATGTAGGCCTACACACAATGTATTTACTCTGTTGCAACGTTGTACGTATACATTTCACATTCAAGTAACAACAGCTGAGCTTATTGCTGAACACAGCATGAAAATCCAGTTAGCTCATTAACCTGGTCATGACCGACCGACATCATAAAGTTACCAGTATTACGTTGAAATGGGAAGACCGCTTTGATGAAGTTGCAAAATTACAGGAAAAAGAAGGAATTAAAGAGAAGACAACCAGAATGTTGACATCACGGCGCAACCGAGGTTGTGGACAGTCAGTATTTGTAGCCTTAGTGTTAGTGACTTTAGTGTATGGATGTTACCTATACTTCGATTTAAAAAAGAGTCTCGAAGAGACACGCGATCGCGCAGTACGATACCAACAACAACAGGAATCCCTAACAGGGCAGCTACAAGGTAATATGGCGCATTTCTTTCAGTTGAAGCTTTTATTGCTTGCAGGCTCACGCTAAGACGTAGCTATACTAGGCCTAGTATAGCCTGAGCCTAGCCTTCTATAGTACTTATTCGAAGTTCAACTCCTTGCATCGCTTTAGGCCTAAGTTACTGTAGAGTGTAGTGTAGGTTAGCCCCTAGCCTATAACTTTGCTTAATAATAATAAGCTAACACTGAATTGGAACTCTACACAGTGGACTCAAGACAATCTCAGGTATTGCTAGCCTCTAGAGAGGCACTAGAAAGTTAAGATAGGCCTACATAATCAGCAACACACTGAATGATAATAATGTCAGTTCACAATGATAGCCCTGCCCCATTGCAAACTGAATGCCCTCACACATCATAGTCCCAGTTCGTTGAC
The DNA here is from genome assembly GCF_037975245.1 of Apostichopus japonicus. Lineage (NCBI taxonomy): Eukaryota > Metazoa > Echinodermata > Holothuroidea > Aspidochirotida > Stichopodidae > Apostichopus > Apostichopus japonicus. The sequence goes on along the minus strand of NC_092571.1, from coordinate 8,222,880 downwards.
TTTCTTTGAAGGGCTATAGAATATGCAGTAAGTAGCATCACCATCCTGACCAATTGAGTCATCCTCTATAAAGCATGTGCTCCTCCTGACCAGGGTAAAAACCAAAATATAAATATGGGGCTAGTTCCCTCAAAAATGCCCTAGTGACAATTTTTTCGGGGGCTATTTTTTTTTGGGGGGGGGGGGGGCAGCGGGCTGTACAGAAAATGAATCCTAAAAAATGTATGAAATGTGTTCTTCAAACCTGAACGTTCCATGTGCCGATCAGCTGCAAACTTCTTAACATTGAATGTTAGCTGGAGAAATGGATTGGCTCTCACAGCACCATGTTTAAATTTTGCACCTTGAACATGCGGGGAATCTTTACATGCTTGACAGGAAATAAACAGTTTGTTGTCCTTTCTAACAAACTAGCCAATCCTTCGTCCATTGTTTTACAGTGGCAACTTTTAAAACAACCGTGTTTTAAATATTCCTTCCACATTCGGGCAGCTCTTTCTTAGTTGCTAAATCTGTGCTGGGGTGGTCCCAGTGGCGAATTAGAAATCTCTTTATTTTGCCCCCGAGGCTATGTTTGATCGATCGTACATATAGCCCAAACATATCATACTGTAGACCTGGGGTGGGCAACCTATGACCAGCTGGCCACTTGCCACCCGCCAGTGAATTTTTGGCAACCTGTGAGATGTCTCAAGAAAAAGAAAAAAATTCAATGTATTTTACATCATCACAAAAAACGAGCTAGCTGCTTAGAATTTATCGGCACCAATGATGCTGTCAGGTAGGCCTATTATCCCCATTAATTATTAACTGTACTGTATTGACACTATGTTTTTGTGAATACAGATTAAGTACACACACCTATTGCTGGAAAGTCCTCGGAATCAAAAGTTTGAAATCAACAGCAGGTCGTTGGTTAGGTGCGGCCCAGTCAATTGTTTACTCCTTATATCTGGCCCATTCATTCAAAAAGGTTGCCCACCCCTGCTGTAGACCATCACGAAAAAGTTTTAAAAGCAATAATTATTGGCAGGAATTGCTGAAACTTATCGCACATGTGCATTATTATTTCTTAAAGTGGTCGTGGGCTAGACGAACACGCCGTGTGCATTGATCAGTAGAAATTACAACGGGAGGTATGCTAATAACGCATGTTATTATAAAATTTTGGCAATGACTGAATTACGGCACCGATGGAAATTTTGCCAAACAGGTGTATCAAAAGCATGAAAATCTTCGGGACTCAAGATTTCGTATTCAAACAGAATGATCGGAAAGTAATAACCGATGTGTTTGATACTGTAACTGAAATCCGTAATGACATATCATAGTGACATTAGACTGGGGGCGATTTTGCTCACAGTTCTAGCTTTGTGTCGCCCTAGTGATTATCTTGAGTACTGCAGCATATCTTTCCAAACTTGAAACATTCAGATTTTCATCCACGTTGCATAATCTACAGCATTGACTACGGTAAATTGTTTTCGTTCAAAAAAGTTCAAAAAAGAGGAAACGTTGAAAAGTTGTCAAATTTTAATCGAAACATGTCATGCTTGGTATTGTTATTACAGGGGCTTGTACATGTATAGGTCCTACCAGTTTTCATTACCTTTCTGTCTTGTCATATTTGGATGGCTTTGGTTTTAAGATGGTGTTATTACACTTGCAACATGAATTAAACAAGTTACAAAATGAAAACAACTTCAGTTGCTTAATATTTCCCAACATTTCCCACCTGTGGAAAATATTTCCCGGACAGGAAATACCTGGCAGTATTTCCTGCAGCCGTATTTCCCAGCCAAACCTGGTTGTATCATTAGGTACAACTATAGATAATAGATATATAGAATACAAGGCCACATGACTGATGCATCCTAGCATCTGGATGGGGTGTGAGAGACGGAGTCCACCGGGCATCCTCGCATCCCAGCATCCATGTTCTCAGATTAAAGTATTGTACTTAGAACTGCTATTTCACATCTACTTCAGAATATTAGCCTTGGATTAAGATAGCCTTGCATTAGATTAGAACTTGGGTCGGTTGAAAAACTGAAACGATGGCATCTGGCTGCAGGAGAAAGAACGGCAATTTTAAAAGCGTATCTGCACATCGGAATGCTAGGAAAGGTTTCTGAAGTGGCCCTGCAGTCATCATATGATTTTGATGACATGTGGGGAACTAATACAAATATATGGATAATTAAGCAGAACTTTGCAGGTCTGCCAACAGTGGAGCAAGTGACATTATCTTAGCAATTGTGCTGAAAATATCTTTGTTTTTCTTTATAATGTACAAATAATTTATATATATGCATTGTGAGTAACAGTCATGGATGGTGCACATCAATTTCACTTTTTCACTTTATTAGAATGTTTGTAAAGGCTAAATTGGTTTTTCTTTGGAAACTGTATTTTACTTTTGTCCGAAAATAAGCATCTCTTCTTGGTCGCTCTTACTCAGAGTGGAAATGTATGCAAAAGGGCTATACAGCTTCACGATTATGGTCAATACACATTCCACATCGACGTTTGTTTACGTTTTGCACAGTGACACGCAATTTGCCGTCGTCAACACACTTATCTTTGAAGGGGTTCTCGTTTCAGTCTTGTTGCCCACCGAACAGTACCTTTATTTTATTATAAATCAACTGATTTCATATTTGTCTGGACAAAAGTGTAGTATACAATCACAAAATATGGCAATTTAACCAAATATCAGATTGAAGGTCACCCATGACAAGGAACAGTGTATACTGTAACGTTTTTTTTTTTCCTTTCCCAAAGAGTGGTTTAGAATAATACCTAGTACAAAATGCATTGATGATGTGTAGAATAGAGCAAGTTTGTGTTTTTTTTAAGCACCAAAAGAAAAAGAGACATTGTATAATTTGTATGCATATATAGTCAACTTTTAAACAGTACCAAAGATAGATGCCCAATGTGTTGGACTCTTTAAATCATGAAATTTTGAATTTTGAATAAATCATCGCCATGGTGATGGTGCACGTATGTTTGTTTAGTGTGTGTTGAGACACGTTGTAAACATGATGCAACACAAGTTAAATTTTCAGTTGCATTCTGGGCAAAAGTAGGATGTAAGTGTGGTTGTGACACTTCCTCGTATTTACATGATGCATCGGAAACTACTGTCATGGTTGTATACTTGGTACATACAGTAGGTTCCTCCCCCCTCCCCCTCCACCTTAGTGAGCACAGGAACCCTGTTGAAAACTGGTCGAGGTACCAATGATACTGTAGGCCAAAGTCTGAAAACCTTTGCTTTCAGTCATAATGAAGAGAAAAGCAATTCTGAACATTGACAGACTTGTGCAAGGTTTAAAAAAAAGAAGAAAGTTGCACAGCTGAGATCCTTAAATTGAAACATGTAGAATATATGAACATTGTCAAATATATACCTTGAATGGATTCATAATTAAGGACAATAACCTGCCCATTCTTACCCGATACCCCCACCCAGTGGCTAGAGGAGAGTGTTTCTATATGGTGATATATGACATAAAACTGATAGTGCAAGTGCGCCATTTTAGGGTTAGAGACGATACCTCAGAAATGTACTTTTTGACTTTTAATCAAGTTTCTTATCAGAAATATATATATATCTGAAAGTTTGATTTAAGCTCATTCCTGATTCTTTGAAAGAGAATTCTGAAATGTTGTTTTCTTTCTTCTCCCCTTTTCTTTTCAGTTGTTTATGAACATAGAACTCGTCTGGAGAAGAACTTAAAAGATTCTAAAAGTGAAACCAAACGGGCGAAAGAAGGTATTAAACGATGTGTAAAATCAGAGAATTTGGGATAGGATGTTAGATTTTACCAACTTTCTACAGCTACCCCTCCTTGCTCCCCAAACTTCCCTACATATTATATCATCCACCATGTGATGGAAATCAAATCAAACTTGTGTGAAGGGTTATTCCAGCATCAGGTTACGTAAAATTTTTACTCTGAATAAAAAATATAATATGTATTCTGTATGTACTATCAGCTGAAACTCCCATCTCAATATCTTATTCCTAAATCAAGATGCAGGTACGGGGTACGGGGTGATTGAATGATTTACAAATTTTTGACTGACTTATTGCTTCCCTTACTCAAGTAAGTTGATCACAATACTGGATGATAGGTTGCCTTGGATGACATCATGGTGTAGTAGATGTTCTGTTGCCAGATGCCTAAATTCCCAAATTATCACCAAGCTTGAAAACTGCACATATATATATATCTTTGTTGTACAAAATGCTGCGATGATGCGGTGTCGTTAAGAAATTCTCCTTCAACAAGTGGACTTTGTATTTTAAATTTCAAAGTTTGGTCAGATTCAGTTTAGTTTTGTGAATGTGGGCTCTATAGGTCTGCAACTGAACATTCAGTCATCCAGGAAATGAAATCTGCCTCAGAGAGTTTGTATTCTTGTTTTAAGCTTCACTTAAAAAAGAAAATTAGTTTTCACACTCTGAGCTTCAAGGGATCAATAGGCTTTCTCCAATGGCAATGCCCTCCATTCAAAGGCGCCCATAGAGTCCCATTATGAGTTCTAAAGTAAAGTCATTTAGAGCCACATGGATTCTCATCTTTAGATGTAGGGAAATCCAATCAAATTGAATTTAACTGAGAGTGAGTCAAAATGACGCAAATTGTCAACAGGGAAACAAAACTAGAGCTTCAAATCTCGTCCCGTGGTTTGTACCGCCTGAGTAGAGACTCGCCACTGTCGAGTTGCTCCTGTTTGCAAGTTTCTCGTTAATATTCTGATTAATGATAGAATAAAGCCCAGAGACGATCAGTGTCTCTTTGTTTCACCCCAAAATGTTTCTAATTTTAGAAATAAATTCAACGGAGAAGTCTGTATAATTTAATATGTCTTCTCATGTTATTCCAGACAGTGTGGAGATTTGACATGGTGTGAGTTATTCGATATGATCACAAGCTGTTAGTGTGAAATATGTCTTATGTTACTAATTTAAAGAAAAAAATTTGTATACCCATTTGAAAATGTATGGTGTACAGTTTCACACATTTGAGTGTGTATAGAAAAGTCGACGGTTTAGGTAAACAATCAAAGTTGTATTTGGGAAAGTCACACAGAAGCTTAGTATGCCGTTAGTCACGTCATGTTTGTTTATTGTGTTGCCCAGATGTGTCGTCAATGTGAATTTACCGGAGTTTGTAAGTAAGATCAATACAAAGTGTTAACATCTGTCAAACATGCATATAAAGACACTGTACGCTGTATTTATCGTACAAATTTTAGGTATGAGAACATTTAAGATTTTTTTTGTCTGGTTTTAATATAAAAGGAAAAAATACTTTTTATGAAAGAAAGAAAAAAAAAATACCAAAGACTTAAGAGAAAGAGTATGCAAATTCTGCTTGTGGGCATACTGAGCCATTAGTAATTCATTAGTTGCACTCGTTAGTAGTTTATGACCGTGTATGTATGCTAGATGTGCTAAAATGGCCACAACAGTTTCTGAACTAACAGTACACTTCTAGCAACAATTGTGGTGTGTATTGCAAATGTATTGTTTGCTTTTGTGAGGACTTCATTGTGTTCACTCAGTTGCCATAGGGATCCAGATTGACCAATGCAGCCTTTTCACTGAAATTGAGAAATACTGCATTGTACATAGAGGTGAAGAAATATGATAGCAAAGTTTCAAAAATATAATAAAGAAAAATTTAAAAAAAATATTTATAAAAAAATAGAAATGAACTTTCATAACAACTTTGCAATACCACTTATTGCAATTGTCAAGCAAAAGTGTCTTTGTTCTAAATAGTTGGTTTAAAACTTGATTGACTTAAGTTGAGGTCGCTACTTTACAGCTGGGTATGGCACGCTTGTTCTTTATCGTCACCATGGTATTAACTACTGTACCGCAAAAGTTTGTCAATTAATCAACCATATTAATTATGTATATTTTCCTTTCCTCAGATGCACAAAGAACGATTGAACTAGAAAAGGTGAGTTAAAATCACAACGAATAGTAATTGAATTATCGTGCTCTTGTCGAACAGTTAATAAGAGGCATAATTAACCTAAAGTCTGCATGATACAGTAATTAAAAGTCCTCCTTATTACCTTCAGAAAACTACATACTTTAGTGCTGTAACCGGTTAAAGTAAAGCTACGATACATGATCCCTTGAATGTTCAGACCTTTCAAATGTTATCTTAGAATGTCAGGAATGTTTGTAGTTAAAGAGTAAGATGTCTCAGCAAGGAAAACTGTTGTGATAATGTCGTTCAATTTTTTTTTATGAAGTTTGAATATGAGTGACAAGTATTTACCTTTCTATCTTTTATTTCTTTGGTAGTGTGGGGTGGGTTAGATGGGGGGGGTGAGAGGGGGCTTATATAGTAAAAGTTTTTGGATCGTGACTAACCTACTGTAGGGAACTTGAACATGGGTTACCAACGAAACAGTTTGGAAGCCGTCATTTAAATCTTTGAAGTATGTACAGCATTATTTTACAAATCTCCAAAAAGTCTGCTGGCTGGGTTTGTTTATCAAACTTATAAAGAATTAATCATACACATTCTTCGACAGTAACAACTTCTGCCCGGATTCTTATATGCAAATTAGGCTAAGCTGGATGCATCTGTCAGAAATGTATTACAAAGTACGTCTTCTTTACCGTACAATGGAAGTCTAAAAAGTCCCAAATGTTGATTTAGAGAGTAATAACTAACCGTTCCCTTCTAATGACAATATAAAGCACTTCTGCCCCAATTCTTATATGTAAATAAGGCTAAGCTGGATGCATCTATCAGAAAAGTATGATAAAGTATGTATTCAAAACCATACAATGGAAGTCTAAAAAGTCCCAAATTATGTTGATTAGAGAGTAATAACTAACCATTTCATTCTAGTGACAATGTAAACCACTTCTGCCCCAATTATAATATGTAAATAAGGCTAAGCTGGATGCATCTGTCAGGAAAGTATTATAAATTATGTCTTCTTTACCATACAATGGAAGTCTAAAAAGTCCCAAATGTTGATTAGAGAGTAATAACTAGTAGCTTCCCTTCTAATGACAATACAAACCACTTCTGCCCCAATTCTTATATCTTAATAAGGCTAAGCTGATTGCATCTGTCAGAAAGGTATTATTAAGTATGTATTCAGAACCATACAATGGAAGGCCAAAAAGTCCCCCATGTTGTTTGCAAGTGTAACCAGCCAATTGCTCCCAATAGAATTCCCAATAGGCTAGCATTTTATCTGCTGTAGCATAGCATCTACATAATGCTACTGTATACAACATTGTTACTCTTATGTCAAGATGTTAAATAGCATTTATTTATACAACATACCTTACTATTTTGTGATAGCAAAACTACAGTAAAAAAACCTCAAAATTTTTAGGCAAAGGAACGTGTATTAAACACACTTTCAATTTTTCCCTGCCTACCAAAAATCTGTACGTTAGACTGTTAGGGTAAGATAGGGTGTTTCACCTAAGCATAATGTGATTTGAACCTTTACACTAATCTTCTCAGTCTGCTGTCTGCCTTTTATTTGTGAATTGTTTGTTGTGAAATTATGTTCTAGTAAAGCATTTCATTATGATTGTTTTATTTGCAAAAAGTATAAACTGACATGGTGTGTAAAGTTTACAAGTGAAGTGTGTAAATTTGTAGCGATGGAGTATAAAGTCCATATTGGAATTGCGTCTACTACTTATTTGAGTTACGGACTAGAATTTAGATCAATACTTTCTGAATATAATTCTCTTTTCTTTTCTTTTCTCCACTCGTTTGAACAGCAAGAGGCGAATAACAAATACAATGCCTTGAATATACAACATAAGATGTTAAAGGTGAGTTTACTGTAAGGTGACCAGACGTCCCCGATTTTCGGGGACAGTCCCCGATTACAGTGTGCTGTCCCCGATGAACAAGTGTCCCCGAAAATGTCCCCGATTCGTCAAAATGTTCAGGAATTTGAAAATATCCCACATTATTAGTATAATAATTGTAAAAACAAAATTTAGTCAAGTGTGCAGTCGCAGAACAGAACTAACCAGGAATTAACTTGGGCCAGTGTAAAGTGGAAACACTGTTAAAATATGCTAGATCGATCTAGCCTAGCACTCTTTGTAAAGTAAGTAAATTTCATCTAAGAAAAAGCTACATTTTTGAAAATAAAATTGATTTAAAAAGTGCTTCTAAGTATCACCATTTTACATTTAAGCACCTTAGGCACTTGAAAACCCCCTCCCCTTAAACCCCTCCCCCATATCAGTAACGCAATAAATGTCCCTGATTCCAGTCAGGCAAATACGGTCACCTTAGTTTACTGCCAACAGTACGGTCAATTTGGACTTGGCGTGGGAGGTGGGGCTATATAGTTTTTATCTGGTATGGCCGCATAGCGAAGTGCTACTCGCTGTGACCGGATTGCTACTTGTATGCAAATGCAGGTTTCAAACTTTCACATATACTTTTTTTTTAAAACTTTACCTGTATCCGAAAACTTGACCGTTTTTCACCAAATCTCAAGTGGCCTTTACTTGACACAAAGTATCTTGATTACATTTTAATTTTTCTCTTAGCAAGAAAAAAAATGGCAAGTGTCTGAGTTGTCTTGTTTTCACTATCATCCAAGTGATAGCCTCTCTTACTTAGCAATTTAATAGTCCGAATTTTAAGGCCCCTGTCTATTCATTTTTAGTACACTCATAGTAATCAACTAAATTGCGTTTCTGTCAGTGAGCTCTCTTTTACTGCCGTGTCTTTATCCATTGAGGAGACTCAACATGAAGGTTAGCCAGTTTGTAAGAAATTTTCTTTTTTTTTGGTAAATTACTACTAAATCAGGAATCAGAGCTTGACGTAACTTTTAAGCATCCTGCTATATAGATAACAATGATAATAATGATATTGAGTATAAAGTGCAGACATATCCACAGATAATGATGCTTAAGGCGCATAACAATATTACCCTGGTCAACGATAACTTTTCAAACACAAAGACAATCCCTCCACATGGCAGTGGCTAAACAGAACCCAACTGACAGTTTATCTCACAGGTCCCCATTTATACACCTGCAGGGTGAAGAGAGGCAATGGAGATAAAGTGCCTTGCCCAAGAACACAACGCAATGATCTGGCCAGGACTCGAACCTGCAAGCCTTAGATCACTGCCTTTAACCACAGCGCTCACAACGTAAAGTTACATACGTAGCGATGACTCCAACGTGAATATGCTCTGTTTCCCGATGCAACGATAGCAATTTTTGCAAAATACATGAAAATCCTCGAGAAAGTCCACTAGAGGCATTGTTGTGGTCCTTACTTTACTTTACACTTTGATATTAGACTGATCAGTAAAACTTGAAAACATTGCTTTCCAATTTTTTATCACAAGTAGAAAAGGCCTGTGAAGGAAGTGAAAGGAAGTGACACCTGTAGATCGTTACATTTAGATCATTAGTTCTCAGTAGGTGGTCTGTTTGCCAAAAATCCAGCCCGCCACAGATTTCGATCCGTGAATAATATTGAGGTTTCTTAAGGTATTAGGCATCAGCCACAATATGCATCAAACCCTGTACATTTCTCAATCTAGCATTGTAGAAAGATCTTGATTCTGTCTAGCCGTTTGCTCCATATTTTTGTTTTTGTTTCTTGTGGCACTCTGTAGGGAATCAATTGCAAACCACTGCATTGGGTGTTATGTACAATGCTTGAAAAAAGAAACTGCCGTACAATCGTGCAAATTGGGAGAGTAATACAAGAATCCAGCATATTAAACTGTATCAAACCAACTAGCAGTTATGTAAAATAAAAAATTGACACGAGTCAGAAAATTAATGTGCTTCATCCATACAAGCTATTGTGGTATTAAATAATGTAACTATACATGTATACATTTTTTTTTGTTGATAAATATATATATATAAAATATATGTAAATATATATACATATCTTGTTCAAATTTTTAATATTTTTTTTGATCAGTTATGTGGCCGTGCATATATACATGTATGGGTTTCATTTGATTGTTCATCATTATACAACTATGACTATTCATTCACTGGTCTTTTACTATATAAAGCCATAGAGTTTCTTATATCAGCCTATGCTTTTCTATTGAATAGTTACCAGGGTTGCACGTGTAGTAGGTTGAGGTTGTCATGGAAACCTCCCGGTTAAGTCAGACAAGTTTTGAAGCACATACATAGGAAGCTGTAGTCTGTTGTTTTGACATTCGCAAAATCTACTCGAGTGCCAGGTATACAAATCAGTTTTGACAAGGGTAATTTCTCGATGCTGGTTGTATGTTGCGTTCTTTGATGTACAGTTTATCACTACTAGGGTTCTTAGCAATAAATCTTGGTACTTTTTTTTTGGGGGGGGGGGGGGGGTTATCAAGTACCTTGAGTACTCAAGTTTTATAGCAATTAGTGGTAAAAGAGCCCAGCAAAATTTTGAAACTTGCTTTGTGAATGCGATTAATGCTGGTGTGAGACACAACATTGGAAATTTAAAAATTTGAACTCGTTGTAAATCACTTAATTGTTAAAGGGGTATTCTGCTGGCTGAAGTTGATTGCTTAAGCAAAAACTTGGGCAAATTGGGTTATGAAATATTCAAATTTGGTGGTATTATGTGACTTCATATGAAAAATTAAATGATGCCATCACCGCAATTCTGCTAAAAATGTTGATAAGTTCTTCTTTGTAAATATGTAAGTCACTTAACCTCCACAGAAGAAAATTGAATGTGTCTATAAAAACTTGCATGTTAATGAAATTCCAAAGATAAAAAGCACCTTCCCAGCTATTAAAGCAATCATTCCAAATGTACCTGGTTTCAACGATAAATCGGCAAGAAAAATTATGAAAGAATAGCAAAAAGCTTTTCAAGTAAAACAATGGTCGCTCTGACATCACAGATCACCCTACTGGGATCCACGGAGAAACAATAGAGGCTTTAATAGACAGCTATTAATAGGGTTCATTTGAACAACCATATCTTGAGTTAGGGGACAAGATATTGAGAAATGAATTTTGAAATAACAGCGTGGAATATTTTTCTTTTCCATAAAAGAGTCACATAGTCAGTTGCTGGAATATCCCTGTTACCTTCACTCGGTGGGAGAAAGCTAGACCAGTATCTAAGATGATTAGTAGTAGTAGTAGTAGTAAGTTGAGTCTCGTCTATCCGACATGCTCAGTGATTAACCTCCTCCACGTATCACGATCTTGCACAAGGTTTATTGCTTCCTCGAAATTGTTAATGTTAACGTACTTAAATTGCGACTTTATTTTCCAAGCAAGGTATTCACGGACCTTCCTACTGGTTTGGCAGTAATGTCTCAATGCTTCTCTTAATGCAACCTTTGCTTGAGCATCCTCCTGGAGTCTTGCTACATGACCGAAAAATCTCCATCTTCTATGTGCGACTATGGATGACCAAGGTGTTTGGTTGGTTTCATTGAAGAGCTCATCGTTTTGATAACCAATTGTTATTGGTCCATCTCATGTTGAAAATATTACGAAGTAGTCTCCTTTGAAAAGTCAGTTTATTAAGATGATTACATCAACTATAATCTTAGTTCGAGTAACAGATTGAGTAGATTGGTCGGAAAAAAATTCAACCAAAGCGCAACAAGCAGCTTTCGTGTATCTTTTAATTTCAGGTGGTTCGTTTGATCTCCTTTGTTCTGCTAAACTCATTGTTCTATCTATCTCTCTTTCTTTTGTTTTAAAGTCTCAAAATGATGATATTAAGGAGGAATTAGAGGACGCCTTGCAACGAGAGAGAAAGGCCGTTGAGGAAAAGGAAAAGATGCTTTATGAACTGCAGACCAATACTACTCAGCTGAAAGAATCCTGTGATGAAAAACAACAACTTTTAACAGGTGGGTGGGAGGTTTTATTTGACAAATATTAGTTGGCTGTAGGTGTGAGAGTTTTAAAGGGAGGTTTTATAGGCTGAAGTCGATCGCTTATTAAATGGAAATGCTGGAAGTGTTCCGCAACTTTAGGTCAAAATTATGTTGTTTGTGACAAAGATATGATTTTTTTTTGTTTTTTGGTAGTATTCTGAAAATGCATCTGGCAACAGGCGTTGTCATGGCAATTCTGCTGGAAATTGGTTTTTTATTTTGCTTTGTAATTATTTATTTCACTTATTCACAGAGGAAAATAATATTTCTACCAAAAAGTAAGGAGTTTTGATGAACAAAAAGGTAGCACATTTCAAGGATAAATTAACAAAAAGGTTATAATAGGAAAGTTAATGAGTTTTGCAGAGTATCTACCATGATGGCATCACAGACTACCCACTGTGATCTACTCTCTGACAAGAATTCAGAGTTTAGCCAGTCAAAATAGGTTACATTCATTGAACCAATCATATCTTGAGTTAGATACAAGCTATTGAGGTTGGATCTCAACTAACAGTGTGAATTAACTTTCTTTTTTTTTTGCAAGGTAATTATTTTACCCATTCCATTGTCTGACACCAGTTTATCACTTTAAGAAGCACTACCATTACAGCAGTCAACCTCACAATACCACCGTCCATTATCTCACAAAATACATCAAACATGCGAAAATCCTTGTTTTTGAAACAGTCTTTAAAATAGATACAGTAAATAAATCGACATTTGCAACAAGGGCTGAACGATTGCACAAAGAGGGTAGAGGATGCAATGTACTTTTTCGTAAAGGAGCATTGCAGACACATCTTATTGGGCAATATCTTCAAAACTTAAACTGGTATTTATAACCTTAAATCAATCTCTATAATTAATGTAGAGATTATTTTGAATGGATTTTCGTCCCCATGGTCTGAGAAGGCATAACGTTTGCTTGGAAAACCTGTATCAGTTTTAGGCTTGTCCAACCCCTCTTACAAACATTTTTACAAGAAAATTATTTATAAAAGCAGGTTGTCTGAGAGGCTTCCTTAAAACCAAGCCCTGATGAGGTGTTTTAGAACAGTTTTTAAAAAATTGTTACTTTTCGTGTTTTTGTGTTTCATGTACATGCTTGTGTCCTATCTTCCTCCATGAAGGTCAATTAGAGACCCTAAAAGCCGAAAATGAACTAGGCCAACAATACTTTTTGCAACTTCGCGAGGCGAAGCAACAGCTAGACCAAGCAAATCAAGATAAATCCATACTCACAGATCGGCTAATAGAAAACGAGCAGTTAATATCTGCAAATGAGGTAAGACATTGGCTGTGTAAGTTGTCCATATTTAATATTTGGTTACTTTTATACCGTCCTGTTAATTTCTCTAAAAGAATACAATGCCTTCCATCTCCCCCAGCCCCCCCACCCCCAACCCCACCCCATCAAAGATGGAAGAAAATGTTTGTTAAACGACATCATCAAGACATACTAGTTCACATTCTTTCTTCAGTTAGCTAGTTATGCAGTTTATTATTGATTATTGATCCCGTCAATGTTAAGTGTCGGTTTCATTCACCATCTTACAGTATCTGCATCATTCGGTTAAGTGTGTATACATACAGAAGTGCACACATTTTGTTATATCCTGTTCTTTTGTCTTACTTCCTCGTTACCTTTACTCTTCCATTCATTCATGGCAGTCTTCTACTTTGTGAATCCACGAGGCTCCCTTAGAACACAACTATGCATGCTATATATTTAACTCAATCAATTATATGTGTATTTTGTATATTACTGTGAAAAAAACCCACAAACAAAGGAAACTGAAATAATCAACAATGTTATCAAACTTCCCGACTATTGCTCAAACTGAGGCATTGACATACAATTTTTGATGTCAAATGATGGAAAATGTGTTAAATTTTAGGTAGGTTTATTGTATGGCCCTGATAGGTATCAGCGATGGTAGTTTTGGAAGAGAGTCTAGCAAGTATAAAACATAATTATGTCATTTTCTAATATTTTGAACAATAATTTGGTCTTAATTTTGGTGTTACGTTATTTTGATGTTTTTGTCTGTTTGTGGTTTTCTTTACCATCTATAGAAAGAAAAGGTGTTTCTGCAAAATCAGGTGGAGACCTTCAGCCGTCAAGTTCAGTCTTTAAAGGTAAGCTTAAGATTAAGATGGAGAAGAAGGGGGAGGGGAGGGGGAGGGGGGAGGGGGGTGGCAGAAGAGTTAGGGAAATAACAAGAGGAGGGGAAGAGAAAGGAAAAGCTGCTAATATAAAGATATTTTATAGGTATGAAATTTCCAGATATCATTAGTTGAGAGAGTTGTTCCATCTCTACCATTTCGACCAAGTAGGTTTTACAACCTTGTATCAGGGCAAGGCCCTCTCACACGACTTTAACGATCGTCAACCTTGGTCATTGGTAATTTGTCACACCCAAACAGCCTCGTGTGTTTTGAATTCAACAGTAGCTCTCTCCCAGTGCACTAAAGTGCATCCCATCTACTTTATTACCTGGGGAACTTTCCACAGGGTTGCAGCCAGAATAAGGCACACGCAACTTTTTTTTACACGTTAACCTGGCTGTTCCCCCCCCCCCCATTTATACAACTGGGTTAAGAGAGGCAATGGAGATTAAAGTGCCTCGCTCAAAGATACAAAAATCCTAATGGTCTTGCTAGGACCAGAACCTGTAATCCTTAGATCACAAGTACATTATTTTTGCCATTTAACCCACAACACTTCTCAAATGATTATGGATGGGTTTGTTGTATGTTCTTTGTTGTTTGTTTGTTAATTTTTCATTCATTTTCATGGATTTTTTCCCCACAGATGCAGCTTGAACATGCAAACTCACAGCAGCAGAACCTTGTTCCAGATATTCCACTGAACAATGTGCCTAATATGCCACAGAATAATAACCAATTACCCGGTACTTCACGTAACCTTTTACTTCTTCTACTTAGTGTCATATTCTTGACTTGACTTCATTGTTACTATAATTTTATGATATTTCTGAGTCTCTGTCCGATCAGCGGCAGATAGCCTCTTGCGCCCTCCCCCCCCCCCCCCCCAATCAGGTTAGGTTGGCAAAGTGACTGATTTACCCCTCTAGACCTCAAATGGTGCGCTTCGTATGAGAAGCCAAATGTGCTGGTCGTTGAACAAATCACCCAGCCCCCCCCACTATTAGATCTCAGAGCAGATAGTGTCAATTTATGCCCCAGACCGTCCCAATCTTCCCCAGTGCCCCCTTCCTGTGTCAATTTTGCTTTCATGGTAATGAACCTGATTTTTGGTGGGTAGTTTATTGTAAGATAACTGGCAGAGAAGATGCCAAGTTATGCAAAAATTGAAAATAAAAATATTTTGGTTATTTCTTATAAGCCTTAAGGGTTATTGATAATTTGTGTGAGAGAGGCTTTTATAAGGGCCACCAATAAATGTTTTTGACATAAATGTCTGTGAGTTAGCAGATAAAGTTGTTAGAGGTATTGCTAACGGTCACTTTGTGACATGAAAAAGGTCTGGTCTCACGGTATCGACTAAATCAGGCTCTTGAATTGTCAATTATGCACACCGACTTAAGTGAACCTTGTTAATCTCAGGGTTCTCGTGTTTCCATGGTAACAAAGTCATGCTAATGTTGATATGCTGGGTACAGGGCTTCAGAAAAATTTGGTAAACTTTGCAAGAATTGAAATGCAGTTATAACTTGGGAAACAACTACTTCACAAATAATTCTATATTGTTCATCAGAAACTGATATCACATTTTGCATTATTATTCTTGTCCTTACTTGTGGAATTATCTTTGAAAAACTTTTTGTTTTTTAACATTTTTTTCTCCAATTTGTCAGAAGTCCAAAAGATTATAGACCCTTACGAACAGCAGCGGATAGCATTCGACAAGCAGAGACAGCAGGAATTATTAGAAAAGAGATACGTCCAACAACAGAATGTAAGTGTAATAAAAAGGTTCTTGTATTCAAAACTCATGTGGTTATATTCGAGGGATACTCGAGTGGCTGGAGTCGATTGCTTGATAAAAAAAATATGCCGGAAATGTTTTGCATCTTTGGGTCAAAACACTTCCTCGAAATATGACGAAGATATGAAATTTTCAAATTTTGGTAGGATTTTGCATCTGGCAACAGCAGTGTGAATGACATCATCAGTTGCTTTTGTTTTCCTTTATATCACTATTTATCTCAATTAATTCACAGTGGGAACAGTTTTTCTACAACAACAAAAAAAGTCATATTTGATGAAATTTGAAATACAGAGAGACCTTTAAAAAGCTAAGCAAAAACATTCCTAATGTATCAGGTTTCAAGGATAAATCTGCAAGGAGCTTATAATATAGGAACGTAATGAACATCTACCATTGTGACATCGCATACCACCTAACTGTACATCCATTCCAGGGAAGAATCAAGAATTTAGAGGGTCGAGGTAGTTTACGTTCAATCAACCATATCTCAAGTAAGGAATAAGATATTGAGATGATGTTTTTACACTAACGGAGTGGAAATAGTTATCTTGGCCGAAAAAGTGTCCCATTTTTTTTTTTTTAGATTTTTGTGTTCGTATTTTACATAATGTTTAGTTTTCGTTTATGTGTTTTCTAGACTTTTTATTCCTTTGATTTCTCTGTCTTTTTATTTTTCTGTATTCTGTGTGTGTTTTTGTCCCTTCTGTTACTGTAACTTGTCATTTAGCCTCTGAAGAAGATCCTGCTAGGATCGAAACGTCAGGCCAACTTACTTTTATACATTTTTATTTTTTTATATTTTTTTTTAGGTTTTGTAAAGTGCCTAGAGGCCTTTTGGTATTTGGCACTCTATTAAGAACTTATTTATTATTATTATTTGCCTAACAAGAAAATCTCCCTTTAAAGTGCTTTTACAAGGAATCGTACCATAATGTATTGGATTTGTTAAAGATCTCTCTGCACTATCTACACAATGAGTTTGACTCCTTATTAAGATTTACTACAAAAAAAAAAAAGAAACTTTGTAGAAGACAATATCTTTTATTTATTTAAAATTTGTATTTAAATTTATTTAAATTTTGTAGGTTAATCAAGTCAATGGCGTTGATGCAAGATATGTGCAACAACCTCAGCAAGTACCCCAGCAGCCGCAGCAACAAATCATACAACAGCAACCTGCACAGAATGATATCGTCATGGGAGGTTTCAAGCAGAATGTACAACCAGCCCCCATTAGTAATAATAACCAGGTAGGTGGTTAAATAGCTGGGTAATTGTCATAACGAAGTAGCTAGTTTTAGAGGAGTGGGGGAAGGGGGAGGGGGCGGTATGGTAAGAACTGCATGTCAAAGTTGAGAACAGTGTCTTTAAAGGACTACAGCTTATCGTTTTGTTTGTCGGGGGGTTTGGGGTGGGGAGCAGGGGTATTTTATGGTCAGAGAGCAGTTGTTTTTGGAGAGGGGTTGAGTGGGATGGGGAGGTGGTGCAGTAAGAGGATTGTATGGTCAGAATTTCACCATGAGGTGGAGGAAATAGTGTTTGTGAAAGACTTGAGCTGGCACTATCACTCAGTAGGTAAGAACAACAAGTAAGTGTCAGAGAGGCTAGGGATGGGGGTTGGGGGAGGTTGGGGTGGGGGATGGAGAGTTAAAAGCTGTACCATGAGAGTTGAGAAACACCACAGCTTACAGTTTTATTTATTAGAAAACAAATAGCTATTAGTGTTGTGTGATGGTGTGGTGGAGGGTGGTGGGAGGCTGGTTGCAGCCGTGTGGGGGGGAGGGGATGGAAAGTTAAAAGCTGTACCATGAAAGTTGAGAAACACTACAGATTACAATTTCATTCATTAGGTAAAGAAAATAGCTATTAGTGTTGTGTGATGTGTGATAGGGTGGAGGGGGGGGGGGTGTGGTGCAGAGGGTAAAGAGGATGTATTGTTAGAATTTTTCCATGGATATTGAAATTGAAATGTTAGTATTGTTAAAAGCAAAACCGCTCCCACGGACAGATCAAGAAATTTAAGGAGGGGGGGGTGTGGCCCTGGTGTCGATGTTTGACGACAGTGGGACAGTTTCCCGTATGTCATTTAGTCCCATGCTTTCTTGCTTCATGTCCCATTGATCATTGATCGATCATTAATCCATCATGAATCCATCATTGATTGATCATTGATTCACAACACAGTGGTTGTCATTTCTATAAGGGGCACGTCGATGTCGAAGTAGCCGTTTTTTCTTTCTTTCACATTTTTTTCCCTACAGCCCGGTGCGAAAGACATCGACAGAAATGTGAACCTACACCTGGACCAAGCAGATACAAAGGAGAAAGCCGAAGAAAAGGGTGACAGCGATTACGTAAGTATTGAACAGTCGGGTAATCAATATATATATATAAATATCGATCAATCAATCAATAAAATTTATCAGATGTGAAGGACAGGAAATTGGATTAACCCCGATCATGGACGATGCTTCCCGGAGAAACTCTTCCACTGTTGTAAACAGCAGGACCTTCCCTGTTATGTATCCTGCATCTGTCGATATTAGTTTCAGATATATTTATCATATTTTATGAGAAGTATTGGGTAAAGGGGAGACAAGCCCACCATTATCTCTTATGATAGGTGAAGCCTGTGATGAGCACGTCCCTTGAAAACAGGAAAGAAAAAAAACTTGTTCCATTTGAAATATAATCATGGCTGATTTAAAAAATATTAATTTCAGAGGGCTGCCAACTGTTTTGTCCAATGTGTGATATCAAAGTGCCATAGGGAAAGGAAATCTTTTAATCTCCCCCTTGTTTCACTTTTCGGAATTTTACATGAAAAGAGTGAAATAGCAAACACCAAAGCATAGCAAAAATTATTTAAAGCATCTAGCAAAACAAAGCATAACATAAGCAATGCATAGCAACAGATCACAAAAATACAAAGCATGCAGACAACCAAAGCATAACAAAAACAATGCATAGCAACAGAACACACAAAAAACAATGCATGCAGACAACCAAAGCATAGCGAAAACAATGCATAGCAACAGAACACAAAAACAACAATGCATGCAGACAACCAAAGCATACCAAAAACAATGCATAGCAACAGAACACAAAAAAAAAACAATGCATGCAGACAACAAAGGCATATCAAAAACAATGCATAGCAACAGAACACAAAAAAAAACAATGCATGCAGACAAGCAAAGCATAACAAAAGCAATGCATAGCAACAGAACACAAATAAAAACAATGCATGCAGACAACCAAAGCATAACAAAAACAATGCGGAGCAACAGAACACAAAAACACAATGCATGCAGACAACCAAAGCATAACAAAAGCAATGCATAGCAACAGAACACAAATAAAAACAATGCATGCAGACAACCAAAGCATAACAAAAACAATGCGGAGCAACAACACAAAAAAAAAACAATGCATGCAGACAACCAAAGCATAACAAAAACAATGCATAGCAACAGAACCCAAAAAGAGCATGCAGACAACCAAAGCATAACAAAAACAATGCATAGCAACAGAACCCAAAAAGAGCATGCAGACATACAAAGCATAACAAAAATGGATGGATAGCAAGTAATGCCAGTGTTAGACGGTGTTTTACCAAAAACATAGCTCGAGTAAAATAAACAATTTAATGAAAAGCGACCCGAGGAAGGTTGTGAATTTGTTTTTATCCCATAGAACTTAGGACTCGAGTCAATAATTCGACTTTAATCAGGAAAACCACTGACAGTGGCGCGACTCGACCATGAAAATGAAGTGACACATTAAAAATTGGGGTTAGGTTATGAGATGGATGATGTTGCAAAAACCTGTTCGGATGAACCTTAATCCTACACCTGCAGATTTGTGGATGATGAATTCTTCTCTAACTAATGTTTGTCTTGATCGTTTCCAGGAAGACTCGGATGGGGAACAACAAGGGGTCGTCCTGAAGGACCCAGGACTGGCCGCACAGGAGACGAGACAGGTACTTGAACAAAACAAAAAAATAAAAAAGATGTCAGAAAGCTTAAAAAAACATCTTTATTCAGCCATAATTTTTTTTCCGATCTCAATCCTCTGTGGCAAGTATGACACTTTTTACGTCGCCCCATACCTAATGATCTGTGTGTGTGTAGAGGGGTGTGGGGGTCCTACCAGCTAACCTCGCACATTGCTCAATCTAGATATAGTGTACCAACTCTCAACAGAAGAGTTTTATTGAACGTGTGAAGTTAACAGTGCCAGCAGTGTGACTTTATTGATTAAAAATCAATTGCACCATGTTATATAGGTTTGCAAAGTCTTAACAACATTAACAGTTATAAGTACTGAATAGCATCGCCTTGCATCCCATACTGATATCCAGCACCCTACGTGACCCTGTATCCTCTCTTCGCCCTCCTTACCTCCCCTCCTGCCTCTTCCATTTCAGCTTTTAAGTTCTCAGCTTGCCTACATTTCATGTCGCTGCTGCACCCGATTTTTGTTGTGTTCTGTTGCTACGCATTCTTTTTGTTATGCTTTATGTTTTGCTATGCTTTAATTGTGTGCATGCTTTGTATTTTGTGTTCTGTTGCTATGCATTGTTTTTGTTATGCTTTGTTTTACTAGATGCTTCAAATAATTTTTTGCTATGCTTTGGTGTTTGCTCTTTTGCTCTTTTCATGCTAGCTTTTAAGACATTCATTCCATCAAGATCGTCTAAAGATTATTCGGGAGAGGCAGGAGAGAATTGTCAGACTGAAGCAAAAATACCACAAGATCATGGAAGTAAGAAATCTGTGATGTAAAAAGTAGCCGAAACCCTGGGAAAAGCTTGAAAAAATAGTATTTCCTCTGGATTCGTCCTTTTACGAGAGGAAAGGGTCGCTGTAAATTTGGATGTATGAACTGGTGACTTAAGCTAGGCCGGATTGTTTATCCTACAGAAAAAAAAGGGTTTTACAGTTTACAATGTCTGATTTGGGATATCTGGATTACCCCCCACCTCCCCCTCCCCCCAGAAGGGTCTTATACTATCAGGGTTCAAAATGATAACCGGGGTACCTAGAGTTTTACTTTGTTGGCAATGTCTTAAGAATGATTCGTTTATTCAAATTGACTTTCACTTTGGCCTGTCTTTTAGTTACATTGCTCCCAGAATTAATTACCCCAGTATGATTTATTGATACTCTTGTTTGAAATTTGCACCTGCTACCAAAACGCTGGTATTTTAAGATACCATGGGAGATGGGGTGGAGAGGGGGGGTGGTCGTGAACGGGTGCGAAGTGATCGTCAGTTACAAAGAGACATCACGCAGTCACTTCTTGTCTCAAAATATGTGTATTTTTATAAGAATTAAAATAATGATATGTTCATTTAATTTAAATTGAATTTTATGATTTGGATTTCATTGATTTTAGGGTAGTTATTTAGTCAGGGGTAGTCCGACAAAAACACAAGCTTTGAGTGCATGTTATAATTCATTCTGTTTTTCAAAATATTCATGTTGCCATTTATTATCAGAGCAAGTGAGCCATTTTCATGCAGCTGCTTGCCTTCCATTTATGACTTTTTCATCTCACTGGTTGCATTTCATTATCTAAATAACAACCATGTCCCATTCTGAAGCAGCTAAATGTATTCCCTCAGCATTTCCCACTGTTAGTGTGCCAGTACTTAAGTTACGTAACCATACCCCACTTTCAGCCCACTTATGTTGTAACCATATCCCACTTTCAGTGTTTCATTACTTGAGTTACATAACCAAATCCCACTTTCCACCAACCTGTGCTATCCTGTAACCATATCCTGCTTGCAGTGTTTCATTACATAAGTTACATAACCAGTTCCCACTTTCTCCACCAACCGGTCTTATCCTGTAACCATATCCTGCTTGCAGTGTTTCATTACATAAGTTACATAACCGGTTCCCACTTTCTCCACCAACCGGTCTTATCCTGTAACCATATCCTGCTTGCAGTGTTTCAGTACATAAGTTACATAACCAGTTTCCACTTTCTCCACCAACCAGATTTATCCTGTAACCATATCCTGCTTGCAGTGTTTCATTACATAAGTTACATAACCGGTTCCCACTTTCTCCACCAACCAGATTTATCCTGTAACCATATCCTGCTTGCAGTGTTTCATTACATAAGTTACATAACCAGTTCCCACTTTCTCCACCAACCGGTCTTATCCTGTAACCATATCCTGCTTGCAGTGTTTCAGTACATAAGTTACATAACCAGTTTTCACTTTCTCCACCAACCGGTCTTATCCTGTAACCATATCCTGCTTGCAGAGTTTCATTACATAAGTTACATAACCAGTTCCCACTTTCTCCACCAACCGGTCTTATCCTGTAACCATATCCTGCTTGCAGTGTTTCAGTACATAAGTTACATAACCAGTTTTCACTTTCTCCACCAACCGGTCTTATCCTGTAACCATATCCCGCTTGCAGTGTTTCATTACATAAGTTACAAAACCACTTCCCACTTTCCACCAACCGTTGCAATCCTGTAACCATATCCCGCTTTCAGTGTTTCAGTACAAAAGTTACATAACCAGTTTTCACTTTCTCCACCAACCGGTCTTATCCTGTAACCATATCCCGCTTTCAGTGTTTCAGTACATAAGTTACAAAACCACTTCCCACGTTCCTCCAGCAAGTATTGTGCTGTAACTGTATCCTACTTTCACTGATTCATTACTCAAGTTTATTCATATCCGTATCCCACTTTCCACACGCTGTAAGTGTCTCATAACTTAAGTTACATATCCACATCCCACTGGTCACTCATGTACAGTTCATTACTTAAGTTACAAAACCACACCCCACTTTTCACCAGCTGGTTCAATGCTAACACAATGTTTAACTTTCAGTACTCAAGTTACAAAACCATATCCTACTTTCCACCAGCTGTTTGCATGCTTTCACAATGTCCTGCTTCATTACTTAAGTTACAAAACCACATCCCACTTTCCACCAGCTGGTTGCATGCTTTTACAAATGTCTTGCTTTCATTACTTAAGTTACAAAACCACATCTCACTTTCAACCAGCTGGTTGCATGCTTTCACAAATGTCTTGCTTTCATTACTTAAGTTACAAAACCACATCTCACTTTCAACCAGCTGGTTGCATGCTTTCACAAATGTCCTGCTTTCCTTACTCAAGTTTAAAAAGAAACACATCCTACTTTCCACCAACTTTCCACCAGCTTGCTTTCATTACTCAAGTTGCAAAACCACATCCCACTTTCCATCAGTTGACTGTGTTTCTTTCTTTTAGTTTTTCTGTTTTACAACAGTCTTGAATTTCTGGTTACTGATATCATACCCTGTTGTACTAATCATGGATTAAAAGTAACAGATTATGATCTAACGTATCTTTCTCTTAACAGTGGATTACATTATTATAATGCCACCAGCTTCTGGCAAATTTAATGCAAACTGTGGCTTTACCTTTCTGGAACCCTCAGAAAGGGGAGGGGAGTGGGAAGGGGGTGCATATTAAGTTGCTTCAAATGTGTAATCCCCCCTTTAATGACTTCTTCCTTCTCTAGGATCAGGACGGCGATGGGCCAAATGTACGAGAAGAGGAGAAAGACCGACTCCCAGACGCAAAAAAGCCAAAGTAAGTTGAGAAACCCTTTTTTTCTTCTTTTTTTTTTGAATCCAGGAAATTTCTAATATTTGTCGAATATATTATAATCTGAAAAAAATGCAGTTTGTTAGCTTGACTGTTCTTCAAGTTTAACAAAGACAAATATTGAAGATTTTCGATTTGCTTTCTGCATGTTATTAATATTTTTTAATAGTGTTTGGGTGATGAAATTGTGTCAATTTGAATGGAAATGTTCATTATTTTTGTTTCTGTATTGGTTATTGTTCCTGTATTGGTTATTGTTCCTGTATTGGTTATTGTTCCTGTATGGTTATTGTCCATGTATTCCTGTATTGGTTATTGTTCCTGTATTCCTGTGTTGGTTCCGGTATAGGGTATTGTTCCTACATTCCTGTATTGGTTATTGTTCTTTATAATACTTCAGTGAACAAGCAGAGGAAGACTCTGCAAAAGAACAGAAGGAGGATGGAAAAGACGAAGATGAAGGAGATGAACCGCTCTGGCAGAAAGCTAACGAGAGAGAGAAAGATGAGGATGAGAAGATGCAGGTATGAGTACAGGAGTGGTGTAGACCTCATAGCATAGAGTCAACCTATTATAGAGTTAAGATAGAGTCAGTCTATGATAATATTGGTCTGTTGTGTAGAACCCATTTACTATGTCATCCGTATACATGTAATGTACATCGGGAGGAGATACTGTGGTCTTCTGGCTGTTTCAGCCATATATTTAGTGCTCTACCAGTTACCATAGCAACCATCACCGTGGAAAATTTATGGGTACTAGGAGGTCCATCATGGTCGTGTGGGAATAGTTGATGGGGGATCCCATTGTTTGTTCAGGTGACAAAATGTGTCATTTGTATGTGTGTGTGTGTGCATGTGGGTGCGTGTGTGTGTGTGAGAGCTTTAATATAGTGTGTCACAACAAAATGGCTGAGACCCTCAAACCCATGTGAGGGTAACAGAACTCTGCAAGTTTACAACATGTTTAATGAGTGAAACTCCATGGATTCCCCATCGGTTGTAGATGTAATCTGTTGTAGAGTCACTACGTTAAGTATGTTGTATCTGCTCGTCTGAACTTATAGAGTCAGTCCATGTCAAATAAAGTGATAATATGGAGGTAATGAGAATGATATTATTAGTAGGATGACCACAAACTTAGGGTTGTAGGATAACCGCAAACTTCAGGTTGGATGCCTCAGTTGGTAAAACACATGACACATGCTAGTTAATTCAGTGCAAATCATACTTTTAGCCACGTAATCTTCTCTTTACCAGATGTCATTGATAAGTTTCTATTCGCTTCTTCTGTCGATGATATGCTCATATAATATAACACTGATTTGAAGCTGTAGTCGTTAAGATTTAAAAGCCCAATAAATTGAAAGACTTGGGAGCTGGTGGTGGGGTTGGGGGATGGGGTGGGGGGATAACGTTTATTGTGATTGTTCGTAGTTGGGCTTATGAAGGGTGTTGTCATTTACTTCTTATTCGTGTTTTAGGCTTTACAAGAAAAACGACTCGAAGAAGATTTAAGAAGAGAAGAGAAAGCAGAGGAAGATGACAATATGGCATTGCATCCTCCGGGGAATTACGAGGCAGAGAATGACAGAGATGAAGATGCTCCAGGTAAAATATGGCACAGAGACAGAGAGAGAGGGACTAAGAGAGACCTTGATGTAGGAAAGATGGTGTATAGTAGGTGTCGGGAATTAGGGCAAAATCATCTTTAGAAAGAGGGAAGAGATATAAGGATAGGGTGTGGGAGGTGGAGGGAAGGACCTTGATATAGGAAAGATGGTGTATAGTAGGTGTCAGGATTTAGGGACAAACAACTTTAGAAAGAGGGAAGAGATACAAGGATAGGGTGTGGGATGTGGAGGGAAGGACCTTGATATAGGAAAGGTGGTGTATAGCAGGTGTCAGGATTTAGGGAAAAAAACAACTAAAGAAACAGGGAAGAGATAGATAGATAGGGTGTGGGAGGTGGAGGGAAGGACCTTGATATAGGAAAGGTGGTGTATAGCAGGTGTCAGGATTTAGGGAAAAAAACAACTTAAGAAACAGGGAAGAGATAGATAGATAGGGTGTGGGAGGTGGAGGGAAGGACCTTGATATAGGGAAGATGGTGTATAGTAGGTGTCAAGATTTAGGGAAAAACAACTTGAGAAAGAGGAAAGAGTTAGATGGATAGGGTGTGGGAGGTGAAGTTGGAGGGAAGGACCTTGGTTGGAACAGGGGTGAAGGAAGAAAGTGTATGGCAGGTGTCAGGATATTGCGGGAAAACCTAAAGAAAGGGCAGAAAAAGATTGAAAAGAGGTAGA
Source organism: Apostichopus japonicus (assembly GCF_037975245.1). Taxonomy (NCBI): domain Eukaryota; kingdom Metazoa; phylum Echinodermata; class Holothuroidea; order Aspidochirotida; family Stichopodidae; genus Apostichopus; species Apostichopus japonicus. The sequence continues at coordinate 8,197,038 of NC_092571.1, read as the reverse complement.
GGGAAGGACCTTGGTTGGAACAGGGGCAACAGAAGATGAGAGTATGGAAGGTGTCAGGATTTAGGGGGGAAAACATAAAGAAACTGGGAAGAAAAAGATGGGGTGAGGGAGGTGGAGGGAAAAATGACCTTCATAGATGAGATGGGAGAGAAAGAGAATGGCACGTAGTGTTTAGTGGGAAAAGGGGAACGTTGGGATGGAAGGAACACCATTGCGACTTGTGTGTGCATCTTGTATCACCGGACGGTAGAAACCAGAAAGTTTTGGATCGTCAAAACACATTTAGACAGTGGTTAATAAAGATATCGTACGATGTGTAGCCAATATGAGTGCTGTGGGCAGGGGTGATGGAAAGAGCTGGTGGAAGGATGCGACCATCGAAGATGTCGTGTGCTGATGAAGCAGTTAAACGCTCACAGGGGAGAAGATACCCCAGGGTGTTGTCGGGATCTTCGGGAGTAGAAAAATATATATTTTGCGTCCGTGTTCGCTTCGGAAAAGTCTAATTCTTCGATATTTTGGTTTCTCTCTCAGGGTTAGTGATTGATGTCCGGCGAGATGAAGTCGAGGAACACATCGAAGAAGCAGAAGGTTTACAAAAACAGCAACAGGTGAGGTGGATGGCTAGCCATTAAATATTGCCTCGTGTAGATTTGGGCAGAGGGGAGGGAGGGGCAGGTGGGGAGTGGAGTGGTGAGGGAAACTGGTCGTGGAACCGGTCTGTGGTGCATAGTCATTGGAAGTGAAACCTCTGTGTAGTTTTGTTGAAAAGTATCGCTGACCTGATTGAAAGGAGTGCATTTCCCTTCATTTCTGTTACGACATTACACTTTCCATTCCCAACAGAATCTTTGATCGCTTCAAAATTTAAGCATGAAAATGCTACAGTATTTTGCCCTTTTTTAAAAAAAAATTAGAATTTTTTTTCATGTTTTGAAAATGTCCCTAACAGTTATCTTTGGGTCACTGGTGTCACGGTTCTTTTGACAGAAGTCTGAAATTATCAAATCAAATCTCTTCACTTTGCTTGTCTTGTATATCACACTTTATTTCATGTTAATTTTCCTTTATATTTTTCAATTTTTTTTTCCTGCCTTTTTTCCTTTTGAAGTTACAGCTTCAAGCCAGAGTCCAAGGTGCCGGAGAGGAAGATAAGGACGAAGAGTCGAATATCGACGACAACAAACCCGAAGACAGCGACAGTCCAAACGACCAAAGGTAAACCTGATCCTTGCCGACACGGTGGTACTTGTATGTGTGTACCTCCTGCAAGCAGGAACCCGCAAAGAAGCCATCATTGCCTTATCAAAGCCGCAAGCTGACCGAAGTCAGTCTCTTACATTCATATTTAACTTCCATGATTATGAATTGTTAATTGTCAACAACTCTGTAACTGGACGACATACATTAATCTGGGAGTGACTCGAACCGGGGACCTTATGATTGAAAGGCACCGGCATTAACCACTGAGCTAACACTGCACTTTACATTGGAAAATGGAAAATTTGAAAGCTTACTGCGAACTCTGTAGTCATAGGGCAAGGATACAGCTTGCCAACTTCTACAACTACAGTTGTGTTTGTGATGAGGTAATCTAGCATACTGGAGGCCAGGGGGTTTGAGCCCTGGTTTCAGCTAAAGTAACAAGGGGGGTTCTCATTCTAAGTACAATCCACAGTTTTGCCATCTGGGAGGGTCTTCCAAATGGGCCTACAAAATTTAAAATGAGCTGCAACTGTTGATTACATTGCAAAACTGATGTGTTAAGTGCAAGCTTATTCGAGCCATTTTAACTTACAAACTTCCATATGTGGATGCTGAGGGTCAAAGAGATAACTGCTTTCTCGGGTTGATTTTGAAAAGGATACGTGAGTGACAGAAATTGTAACACTCATGTTATACGAGAAATATATTCCACTTATAACTCAATATCTTGTTCCGAACTCGAGATGTGGTTGAATTAAACTGACCTATTTTGACTGGCTAAAGCTTCAACTACTCCAGGAAGTGGTTCACAGTGGGGGTGGGGGAGGGTGGGGGTAGGTTCTGTTATGTCATCATAGAATATGTTCTTCAGAAGCTTGACTTTCCTATTATAAATCTTCTCGTTAACCAATCCCTGAAAATGAAATCCTTTGGGAATGACAAAATGTCACCAAATTTTTAGAAATTAATATCTGCCCGATGTGAAATGTCACTGTGAAGATGTAGTTGTAGCCAAAGACGGAGACAATTTCCAGCAATTTTGTCAAAAAAATCAACTTCAGCCACGCGATTATGCCTTCAAGCCCGTACCGATAGTCTGCACGTATCATGAATATGGATTCTGAGAAGCTGTGAGTCATGGCACTGTTGCTTAATAGTAACAAAAATACAAACAAAATGGATGCCGTGCTACTTTTTTTTAAAAGTATCCCGGTGTAATTGCCTTCCACTTTGCATGCGGATGTGTTAACGTAACATTTCAAACAAATGTCCTTTTAATTGTCCATGTCCATTTTGTGTCCATTTGATGTCCATTTAATGTCCAATTTAATGTCAATTTAAAACAAATGTACCAACTTTCGTCGCACATTTTTGCATCTCACCAGGGAATTTGTCGCAAAAGATGGAGACCCTGGAGAGGAGGACGTCGTACAAAATCCTGATGTAGGCGAAGACGAGCAACACCAAGGCTTAGACCGTCCTGAAATCGATGGTTAGTAATGATTCATTTAAACCGGTCTCTGACTTTCTCAAAAATGGTGAGCAACACCAAGGTTTAGACCGTCCTGAAGTCGATGGTTAGTAATGATTCATTTTAACCGGTCTCTGACTTTCTCATAAATGATGAGCAGCACCAAGGCTTAGACCGTCCTGAAATCGATGGTTAGTAATGATTCATTTTAACCGGTCTCTGACTTTCTCATAAATGGTGAGCAACACCAAGGCTTAGACCGTCCTGAAATCGATGGTTAGTAATGATTCATTTTAACCGGTCTCTGACCTTCTCATAAATGGTGAGCAACACCAAAGTTTAGACCGTCCTGAAATTGATGGTTAGTAATGATTCATTTTTAACCGGTCTCTGACTTACTCAAATGGTGAGCAACACCAAGGCTTAGACCGTCCTGAAATCGATGGTTAGTAATGATTCATTTTTAACCGGTCTCTGACTTTCTCATAAATGGTGAGCAACACCAAGGCTTAGACCGTCCTGAAATCGATGGTTAGTAATGATTCATTTTTAACCGGTCTCTGACTTTCTCATAAATGGTGAGCAACACCAAGGCTTAGACCGTCCTGAAATCGATGGTTAGTAATGATTCATTTTTAACCAGTCTCTGACTTTCTCATAAATGGTGAGCAACACCAAGGCTTAGACCGTCCTGAAATCGATGGTTAGTAATGATTCATTTTAACCGGTCTCTGACTTACTCAAATGGTGAGCAACACCAAGGCCTAGACCGTCCTGAAATAGATGGTTAGTAATGATTCATTTTAACCGGTCTCTGACTTTCTCATAAATGGTGAGCAGCACCAAGGCTTAGACCATCCTGAAATCGATGGTTAGTAATGATTCATTTTAACCGGTCTCTGACTTACTCAAATGGTGAGCAACACCAAGGCCTAGACCGTCCTGAAATAGATGGTTAGTAATGATTCATTTTTAACCGGTCTCTGACTTTCTCATAAATGGTGAGCAACACCAAGGCTTAGACCGTCCTGAAATCGATGGTTAGTAATGATTCATTTTTAACCGGTCTCTGACTTTCTCATAAATGGTGAGCAACACCAAGGCTTAGACCCTCCTGAAATGGATGGTTAGTAATGATTCATTTTAACCGGTCTCTGACTTTCTCATAAATGGTGAGCAACATCAAGGCTTAGACTGTCCTGAAATCGATGGTTAGTAATGATTCATTTTTAACCGGTCTCTGACTTTCTCATAAATGGTGAGCAACACCAAGGCTTAGACCCTCCTGAAATGGATGGTTAGTAATGATTCATTTTTAACCGGTCTCTGACTTTCTCATAAATGATGAGCAGCACCACGGCTTAGACCGTCCTGAAATCGATGGTTAGTAATGATTCATTTTTAACCGGTCTCTGACTTTCTCATAAATGGTGAGCAACACCAAGGCTTAGACCGTCCTGAAATCGATGGTTAGTAATGATTCATTTTTACCGGTCTCTGACTTTCTCATAAATGGTGAGCAACACCAAGGCTTAGACCGTCCTGAAATCGATGGTTAGTAATGATTCATTTTTAACCGGTCTCTGACTTTCTCATAAATGGTGAGCAACACCAAGGCTTAGACCGTCCTGAAATCGACGGTTAGTAATGATTCATTTTAACCGGTCTCTGACTTTCTCATAAATGGTGAGCAACACCAAGGCTTAGACCGTCCTGAAATCGATGGTTAGTAATGATTCATTTTTAACCGGTCTCTGACTTTCTCATAAATGGTGAGCAACACCAAGGCTTAGACCGTCCTGAAATCGATGGTTAGTAATGATTCATTTTAACCGGTCTCTGACTTTCTCATAAATGGTGAGCAACACCAAGGCTTAGACCGTCCTGAAATCGATGGTTAGTAATGATTCATTTTCAACCGGTCTCTGACTTTCTCATAAATGGTGAGCAACACCAAGGCTTAGACCGTCCTGAAATCGATGGTTAGTAATGATTCATTTTTAACCGGTCTCTCACTTTCTCATAAATGGTGAGCAACACCAAGGCTTAGACCGTCCTGAAATCGATGGTTAGTAATGATTCATTTTAACTGGTCTCTGACTTTCTCATAAATGGTGAGCAACACCAAGGCTTAGACCATCCTGAAATCGATGGTTAGTAGTGATTCATTTTTAACCGGTCTCTGACTTTCGCATAAATGGTGAGATTTGGCTGTACCCATCGCAGCGGTATTTCACAACAATGCAGTTTGCTCCTCCTCCTCCTCTTCATTTTTTTCATTTTATTTTTTCGTTCCGAGCAAAATTAAATACCGAGCAGTCAGTCTGCTGATCTTCTCAGTTTATCTCACTCCTCAGAAGGAAATAGTTGCCCTGTTTGTTCATTAAAGTAACTTTTTCAAATAACTAAATAAATGAATATGTTTTGTAATTACAAGCAGTGGTACTCACAGACTTTTTGATGAAGTAAAATCAGTGTTTATATCTTGTTTTGAAGATTGTCAATAACCAAGATGGATTACGTGGCCTGTTTTCTAACAACCGAGCCATCCAGCCCTAAGTAGGCCGCAATCTCTATATCGTCATTTCTTTGTCGGGGGGATGGGGGGGGGACGACATTCAGAAGCTACCGCTCCTTAAATTCCAGTAATCAGGAATCCTTCTTTTTTTGCTATACTGTTGTCACTTGTTGAGAAGTGTTTTTAAATTTGATTATGGCCGGTCGTAAAACCTAACTCTGTTTCCGGCCTCCCTATCTAGATGCCCAGATGAACGACGTTATTAATAATCCACCCGTTCTTGACCACCCGGCAAAAGAAGAATCAAACGAAGATGATAAACAAGATGTAAGTATCCAACTAGCGCCAGGATTTTGAGAAGGCGTGGGGCGTGGTCCTGGGTACGAAGTAGGGGGGGTCTGGGGGTGCTCACCACAGAAAAACGGAAAATTTTAGATGCGAAATAGTGCATTCTGAGGCGTATTCGGGACGTTATTGAAGCCTATATAATTAGGCCTACATGTAAGGGCTGTGTTTAACATCTTCTAGTTTTTTGTTTGGGGTTCAAATGGGGTTGGGGGGGGGGAGTGGGGTGGATCCACATGTAAGCTCAAATAAAAAGAGTATCACTTTCGGGAGAAGCTGACTGTCAATTCGTCAATGTCCTACAACAAAAATAGACAAGTATGAATGCAATTTTTTATGTCGTTTATCCTTGTATTTTTTTTTCACAATATCAATTTATCCAGACTATTTAACTAAGTAATTTGTTTAGACATTCTAAATATAACCTTTCAAGAAATAATTGTTTACTTTTGGCAGATCAGATCAAGAAATGAACATCCCATGCATTTGTCTGTGACAAATTATTCAAATACGTTGTAAATTTTCTAATTCGAAACCACAAATGTATCCTACATTTTTGTTTTTCTTGAGTTATTACGTTCGTTGTTCGGATGTGACATTAACGACTAAACTAGGTAGTCCAGCCACTATTATTGATGAATATCTGATGTTTAAAGGGATATTTCGTTTGCCGAAAGTTCGTCGTGTAAGGATAATCGCTGGAACCTTTCAGGCCCATTTTAAGCTTTATTTATATTTTTGTTTCATAATGTACAAATCTTTCGTCCACCGACGAAAGTGAATATTCTTACAGAGCGATAAGACTCGAAAGGGAAACGAATATTAACGAATATTAAATAAAAACGCTCAAAATTTCAAGGACAGATGGACTACAAAATTATAAAGCTTTCCGAGGGACACGGGCCATGACCACTTCTGTAATGCACTTTTGTGAGAAAGATAGGTTTTATCGGATTAAAAAATAGTTTTAAATCCAAACGACCATATCCAACATAATATCAAGATTTGGGATTTCAATTAACAGCGTAGACTAAAAAAAAAATTAATCTTGTATATCGTCTGTCATCGAAATTATCTCTTAATTAATTACTTATTAATTAGTGAAAAAAGATTAAAAATGTGCCGTTGAGATTGACTCTTTGCCTCATCCTCTTCTTCTTCCGCTGCAGAAAATTAAATTTAACCAGGAGATGAGGTAACGTGTGGTGTAGAGACGTCCGGTGTTTTACAGATTCTCTCATTCTATTGGACTGGGCCGATGTAAAGGAGTGACGGGGCAAGTGGTGGTGGTGAGAAACGTCCGATGAAAAGTATCTTTTAATCCTTCCCGATATTTGCCAGACTTCATCTTCTACCTATTTAGTCGAACACATTTCTCCAAGTTTTTTTACTCCTTTAAAGAGATTCCGATGTCAGAGTAACATAAAATGAAAAAATTTTAAATTGTGAATGTGGACCTGGAAAAGTTCATAATCATTAAGCAAACTTTTAGCAGCTAACAAAGAAGTGTTATTTAAAATGTGCTGTGATAATTTCTGATTGGTCCCTTTAAAACCCTCGGTGTTCAAAGTGTGGGTCACGGCCATTTCTTATTACGATCGCCAAAAAAGTTGGAAAGGTTCACCGAAAAATAGTTTGGATGATAAAGAAGGAAGACAAATGGGAAAAAATGTTGAACATTTATAACTTCAAATATGCGAAATAGAATACCAGTTTGCAACTAAGTACCCATAATGACATGATAAAAAATTCTCAAATTCAAGGGGAGGGGGAACACTTCCCCTCTATATACCCCTTCCCCAGGCCACAGCAACCCCCCACTGGTGGGTCGCCAAGATTTTAAAGGTAAACATTGCAGTCACCAAGCCGGAAAAAGAAATGTTGGGATACTAAGGCACTAAAAGTTGAGCTAAGATCAAAAAGTATGAGATCACAAGTTTTCTTAATTTTTACAATACATTTTTGTTTTCTGTGTGTTATTTTTTTTCGAGAGAGAGGCTTTCCTTTTCGTCTAGATATATTTTTACGAAAATTTAATTATCATATGGCCTACTTAACTTTGTGAATCACTTCCTTAAAAATTTTGTACGAAATGTGTCAAATTTTTATCAACGTGTTCCGTCTCTGATACTTAAACCTTTTCAGACTTAAATTTTGTATACCCATTCTTTTTTTTGTTTTTCCATTGTAAAATCCTCTTACGATGTATGTTTTCTACCTTTGTTCGATATCTGCGGTCATTGTATCTTAAAACGGCTCGTTTTACGTAAGTCTATCTTTCATAACTTGATGATGGGGGTAGACTGAAATCTTCTCGCAACAATCTTTCCGTTTTTAAAAGAAAACTTTTTTTTATGTAACTTTTCTCGTAAAGTTGCTTGCTGCATGGTGATAAAGGGTATAATTAACTTTTCAAAGATATGTGGGGTACTAGATTCTTAACCTTGAATGAAGGCAAATATTTTAATCCATGTTGGATTTTAGTAAGACATTTTTTTTCTTCTCTTTTTCCATTTTTTTTTCTTTCTTCGATTTTGTTAATTATTATTAGTAATTAAATTATACAATTAATTAATTATGGGAAATTGCTGTTAGTGATTTTCATGTCTGGTCGGTTGGAATCGGCCAACAAGTTAGTTGAATCCCCCCAGTCTAATCTTGTAATCCCAGTTTGATCCCATTTTATGAACTTCATGCGGTTGACTGAGATTATGAGATGCCAAGAGGTCGAAGGTCATTTCGGAGAATAGACACCTTCACATCTAGCTGCGATACTGTCAGCCAAACGTCGGTGTCAATTGTGAGAGCTGCATTTTGCATCGAAGGCGTGGTTAACTCGAAACTTGCTAGAGGGCTCATGAAGAAACGTGCCGTAATTTTAAGTCTACAAAAATATTTGGTAGGACTTGCAATTCTTGCTAGGATTTACCTTTACAACATAGCCACTGGAATTTGTGACAATGGCTCATTAAAAAAGGTGTTTAGTGGCAGGGTTTGGGTTTTCTGTTTTCTTAAATAGATTAATTTTTCCTTGTTTTGTGAGCCCAGTAAAACAATAAAAAGTCACAGACAAACTCAATATCCCAATGTTTATGTCTCTTGTGTAACCTTCGTCTGATGTGGGGAAGTTTGAAGAAAGACCAGAAAACTGATATCTTCTATGTTTACCAAAGATCTCACCTTCTAGCTATTCCCCCTCCCCTCCCCCTCCACAAAGAGTGGGGGTTAAGCTAATAGGCCCTTAAAGCAAACTGGGACCATAGGGGAATGTTTAGGACCCACGCTTTATGTGAACTATAACGTGTCATGGAATACGTTAGTGCAAGACTTTTGTACCAGTTTTGAAAGGCTTTAAAGTTTGTCACTTACAAAATGCTATGGGTCGATGCGTACACATATAAAAAATTGTCCGTACATGTTTGTACTCAGCAAGTCAAATAAAAGACTTGTCGGAATTTACCGGTGTGGAACAAACCTGTCATTGTTACTTTACCTTATGATAAATCTATTATCTATTTCTGTGGTTCTGGTCCTTTTCGAGTTTTATTTTTAGGTCTGTGAAAAAACATTTACTTCAGACCAAAGGTTTGCCAAGTTGTATAAAACCAGTCACTTTAAGTTTGTAACTGCCAAAGCGTATCAAATACCGGCACAATTGAGCTAAGAGTGGTTATTCAGGCCTTTTTTTTTTTTTTTTGGTTCAAGAACCTTTTGGAATTGTCAGCCTACGCAGCATTGTACAATGTCGAACACAAAAAAATGTCATGAATTCTAAGCACCTTTAAAGCATGATTCAGGGTTTCATTTTGCCTTAAACGTTAACTTGTATCTCTAAAAATAAACTCAACCTTTCACCCCTGACTCGTACTATCTGAAAGTCATGATGTTTGCGATTTGGACGGCTTTGACTTAACTTGAGACGGTGCTTCCTGCAGTTTCCCCCGTTTGCTTGCGATGTAACTTAGAGGTAACTGCGAGGTAAATATAATTGCGTGCGCTGGTTTGTGGCTGCACCCTATGGGAAGTCCCCTGGGGGACATGTATAGATTTGGTGCATTGTGGTGCCCCAGGAGAGATTGATTGACTCTGGTGTGTGGGTGTGAAAAGTTACCAATGACCAGGGATTAAGTTGTAAAGTCGTGTGAGAGGGCCTTGGCCCTGAACAAGACTGTAAATCATAAATTAAAAAAAATCTAAGAAAAATTATGTAAAGCAAGGTGTTGCAATGGGCAGACGTGTTTATCATATTTCGCATTACAAACTTAAGGTGTTCATTTGCATGCCAAAGAAAATGCTCTGCGTTCTGGCGGTGTGTCTCATGCATATCGTATATCTCGGTTGTGGCCGGAGGAGGATATTGGAAACATTTTGCTAAAAGCCAGGTGATACAGGGGGAGGTAAACTTTGAACACACGCAAGGGTTCATCATGTTTCTTAATAGGGGTATTTAAAAAATGAACATCTCATGGAATGGACAATGTCCTATAATTGGCCCCAGGGCATAATTCTCAAGACTAAAATGTTGATAAGAGCCACGAGAGAATCTCCAGACTTCGGGATGGATGGGACGCTGTATCTGCCACTGACTGAAAATACCCACCACCCTCCCACCTCGACTCAACAGTATTACAATGGAAAATCATGGATAGTAGTTGGGCAGTGTGTCAGCTTAAATTGGGCTAAATTAACAAGTCAACATGTAGTGTTTTCTCAAATAACATTTTTTTTCCGGCTCACATCTAATATCGCATGTGAAACCAATCATGGGCAACAATTTTGCATGCGACGTGACCGAGCACCGGTCGTTAACCGAAGACGGTCGTCGTGTGTGCCCATCAATCATTCAGAAGTCAGTTGCAAGAATATGGGTCAGGACAGTCAAGTTTTGCTCTGTTAATGGCATTTTTTTTTTAAATAAGTTAAATGACTGGAAAATTCAAATTGGTCAAAGCAGATTAATGCTAGTCATTAGACTCATTACCATTAACATTAATAGCAGAGTAGAGTCAGTTTTTGGAAAGTGTATGAACAAGACGGATCTGCTGTGGTGGATACTGAACTGATTTTGTATTTATTCTGAGCAAAGTAAATCTCAACTTTCTTCCCCCCCCCACCCACCCCTACCAACAAAAGAGTTTCCCCTCCCATCTTCCTAATGCCTGCCCCTTCCCTCTCTCTTTCTCAATTGTGGATACTTCCATTTTAGAAGGGGAAAAAACATTTTCGTCTAAAGCTGTGCGTTATAACTTGTTATTTCATAGTTTAAAACTACAGGTGGTTTTTGCGGTAAGATATATTTGTCTACCAATGCATTTTATACTGCCATAAAAAGATGCTTTTCATGTTTAGTTTCAAGCCCTAGTTTTGGGTAAGGTTCATTGCTTAAACTGTGAGATGTAATTCTCTTTAGACATTGATGTCGTTACTCATTTAAATCAGTGCCGCTTGATTTTTATCATGGCCTTTTTCTTTGTTTTGTTTCTTTAATCTCTGTAAAAATCTTTTACCTGTTTCATTTTCAAACAAAATTCCTTTTTACAGAAAATAATCGTATTGTACATATTGCTTTATTGTCTTTGTTTTTTTGGTACCCCCCCCGACTGGATTTAGGGTCACAATAGATAGTATCAACCAATATAAGTTTGCAAAAAAAAATTTGAGATAACATCAACAATCAGTTAGGCGTGGGGGTCGGTTGGTCTACCTAGTCAAGCCTCATTGTTTTTTAACACTAGGCAGAAGAAGCAATTTGTGTTATCGTTATTCAGTGCAGGTAAGGCAGTCACCAGCTCATTTCAAGAGTGGGGGGGTTCATAAGAAAAAGTTTGAAGATTTGTATCGAGAACGTGGCCGTATATCAATCAATGCTGTCGGTGTGAAGTGGAATTGAGTTACAATTTTAGCGATGTAAACCTTTATAAACCAGCTAAATTCTAAGGTTAACTCCTGATGGCTTCTTTGGAATCTTTTCAAATTTTCAGGGGACTAATTTCCCCTTCCCCCTCCATTCTACTAATTCTCTTTTGAAACTTCATTATTATTCTTTGATTTTATATTGTTGGGTTCCTATTGACCAGTAGTAGTAATAGATGGGAATGTTTGTTAATTCTCTATCCCTGAACTCCCTCTTCCCAGGGCTAATAGTGATGTGTATGATAAGTTTGCTATATATTTTGCCTTCCGATATTTTTCTACCAGAGTCTTAGAGTTAATTGTGTCACATAATTGTATCTCAAATATTTGAAACCAAAAAAAAATAGAAAAACCGGTCACTGCCTGGTTTCATCACTCGGTTTCAATACGGTTGTGAGATCTTATTTATTGGGAATATTCTACACCTGATAAGATAATGTGTCAACTCCGACATATTTTCATATTGGTTTGTTTTTTTGCCCCTCTTTCTCCCCCTCCCCCCCCCATCCTGTTGTGGCAGTGGGAGGAAGGGCACTAAGTTGAGTATTTTGTCCTCCCCCTTTGTGGGAGAAAATTGATGTTCATTCATACTTAGTAAAGATTCCTAAATCCTATTGGTCCATTCAGGTCAGCTGACCGTGGTTAATCCTGTGAGTAACGCACGGTAAAATTACGGGGCATCACTTTAATAAATCTTTGGTTATATGTAACCAAAAATGTTTTGTTTTATGATTTTTCCCCCACACAAATGGTAGTGTATGAATGAACGCGGTTAATCAACAGTCTAGCGTGCGTTACTCACATGATTAATGCACTCCGGGTGTTAATGCTATCGCTGGATGCACTCGGGCTCCGCCCTCGTGCATCGCTTGCATTATCCCCCGATCCTGCATTAATCCTGTGAGTAACGCACGCTAGACCGTTGATTAACCCCTTATTGAAAGTGGTGCCAGATTTGAAGCTATACTGCTCAATCTAAGCATACCTCTAAATACCATAATTCCAACTAAAATGGCAAACAAAAGCAGTGTTGAGAATATATATATATTTTTTATGCACTGCTTATTAAAACTTTGTTGGAACGACGTAAACATCAGACTTTTATTACTGTAAATCTACCTGGAAGCTCTCAATCTTGTTTCGAGGAGCCAGTCCTCACCACCGTTTGATATCATTTTTGGAATCTAAAGCAGCTCCTCTTTACAGTACTCCATAGCAATTTAATGATAACTTTGCTAACCAATTTCTGTCTCCTGTAATTTGGGCACACATTTTCATGACATTTGACCTTTAAAACCAAACAACATGATATCAGTCTTGGAATTTTCACCCCCACCCAAAGGCCATGCAAGGTTTATGAATGTTTTGATTAACTTGCATCAGAAGGGTTTGATAGTGTGTGCTGGAAAATTGAGAAAATTCTGTCTGACAGAAACTTTTGTGAAAAAAGGTGGTTTGGTAAAATTCTGCACTTGATTGTTTAAAATTCCGATAAATATTTGAGGTCAAGTGATTGATGATTAAATCCTGTTATTTTTTTTTTTTTTTGAAACTTGATTGTTCTTGATAGCATCTGACTGGTTAGGTTTAAGTTATCTTTACAACTTGAAATGCTTTTTTTTAAGTATAAATCTGATGCATCACTCACCAGTAGGTGGGTGGGGTGTCTGGGTATACATCACTCATCAGTGGGTGGGTGGGGTGTCTGGGTATACATCACTCACCAGTAGGTGGGTGGGTGGGGTGTCTGGGTATACATCACTCATCAGTGGGTGGGTGGGGTGTCTGGGTATACATCACTCACCAGTAGGTGGGTGGGGTGTCTGGGTATACATCACTCACCAGTAGGTGGGTGGGTGGGGTGTCTGGGTATACATCACTCACAAGTAGGTGGGTGGGGTGTCTGGGTATACATCACTCACCAGTAGGTGGGTGGGGTGTCTGGGTATACATCACTCATCAGTGGGTGGGTGGGGTGTCTGGGTATACATCACTCACCAGTAGGTGGGTGGGGTGTCTGGGTATACATCACTCATCAGTGGGTGGGTGGGGTGTCTGGGTATACATCACTCATCAGTGGGTGGGTGGGGTGTCTGGGTATACATCACTCATCAGTGGGTGGGTGGGGTGTCTGGGTATGCATCACTCATCAGTGGGTGGGTGGGGTGTCTGGGTATGCATCACTCATCAGTGGGTGGGTGGGTGGGGTGTCTGGGTATACATCACTCATCAGTGGGTGGGTGGGGTGTCTGGGTATACATCACTCATGAGTAGGTGGGTGGGTGGGGTGTCTGGGTATACATCACTCATCAGTGGGTGGGTGGGGTGTCTGGGTATACATCACTCATCAGTGGGTGGGTGGGGTGTCTGGGTATACATCACTCACCAGTAGGTGGGTGGGGTGTCTGGGTATACATCACTCATCAGTGGGTGGGTGGGGTGTCTGGTATATTACATGGAGGCTTTGAAGTACACATAATAATGAGCCGTGATTTATGTAATAGTTTGTAAACCTAGAATACAGAGGTCATGGATAAGTGATTAAATTGTGTACTTTCTTGTGTCAGGTAGTTCCTTTGTTGAAAGTGGGACACCTCATCGTTGGGAATGAGTGTAAGAGGAGGGGGAGGGGTGTAGGAAGAGGGGTGTAGGAGGAGGGGAGGGGTGTAGGAGGAGGAGGTACCCAGATTTTAAAGGACTTATACCAGATGGTGACGTGACAGACGTATTAACAGCTTTATATACACCAGTTGAGTATGGCGTAAAATTTCCTTTAAATTTTTTTAAGTTTTATTAACCTGAAATTATGCAAAAGTCAACAGGTGGTTAATTAATATGATTTAGCCAAAAATGATTAACTATTAAATTTAAATGACTCCCCACTTCTGTAACTCAGTGTGTTTTGGGGTTTTTTTTTTCTGCCCTTTTGTTATTTGCGTATACATCGTAAAAACAACATACTTTTTTAACATCACTGTAACGTTTACAAAACCCGGGAAAAAAAAGTTTTCCAGCGGAACGGTACGTTTGCATCGCAAAAAGGGTGACATTCCTGATTAATCTGGAAGTATGGGTACCCTAGGTTACCACTAAATTGAGACACCTATAGGTGGGAATACGACAGGTCAGGACTTTACATAGAACTTTTTTTGAAGTGAGTTTTTTTACCTTTTTTTCTCAAAGTTAGACTCAAAATAATTCACTAAGCCCATAACTTTCTAGGCTTTATTTCCACAAAAAAAGAAGGTTGTCACATTTTGACTGTTATGTCAAAATTAATATAAGAAGTGTGTATTAAAAGAAGTTGGGATGCACCAAAACTCATCATTTTTGGTTTCTTTAAAACTTAAAAATTATGTCTGCCAATGTCAAAAGAATTAAAAAAAGATATATGGTATGATAGTATATGAACTTCATTAACTAAGTATTGTATAAGTGATAATTAAAGATGTTCTTTCATACATCGTTGAAATTGCGTGCCTGACAACCATGTTCGTCTGTACCAGTTATCCGTTACTGCCCAAACATATATGTGAAAGCTTGAATTGGATACTAAGATTTTTTTTTAAACCATTTAACTGAAAAGAAAGGGGGAAAATGATGATAATACCAAAAAAATGGGTAGTAATAAGGTTATACAAGTTATAATAACAAAGCACAATGCTAAGAAATACTAAATTATTTCAGTTCTCTATTTTTGTTTTTTGCATAAATGGCTTCTCTTGCTATTGTCAAGTGCTGTAGCTATATTAAAAAGTCATGAATGATTGAGTTAATAAAGGTGAATTTTGAAAATGTTTCACAGTTTCGTAGAAATACTACTAAGATTCCACAAGATAGGTGAGAGGGGGGGCGGGGGCAGAGGCAGGGTGAGGAAGGGAACTGATGGATTGATGAGTATGTCACTTACCCTCAAAATTAATTTTTTTTTTTTTTTATAATAGAGCACAACACCATATCAAAGTTACTTTTCTTGATAGAATAACCATTTTGAGCCTCTTGCTAAAAAAAATTGTCCCAAATCGATAAATTACCGGTACATTTCCTGATCTGGTCGAATTCATTGACATAAAGAGTCTCCGTTTCAGGGAAATTTGAATGCTTCCCCTAAAGTCATGAATAGTTTGTAGCAATGAAAACAAAGGAATGGTATTTGTACACCATCATTACACCATCATTGCACCCATAAAGCATAAAATGGTTCACATGTTTCTCCCCACCCCCCCACTCTTCCTCACCTGCCCTCCAGCTGTTCCCCTCTACCTCCCTCTATATCCCTCTTTAACATTTCTTACTGTAATGTCTGTTGCTGCTATAGCCAACTCTTTTCACTTTATGTTTTATTCAGTTTTAATTTAAAGGAGTACATAATAAATGTGTTACTCTGGGGTTAATTGCAGAGCTCTGAAAGATGAAAGAGTTCCTAAGTTCTTGTTAATGTGATGATATATTTATATGGATATTACTACTTAATATCTGATTTTGACCATTTTCAGGACATTATTGTGAAAGCTGATGGAAAAGCAATAAAAGTTATAATTAAAGTTATTGATTTCTTTTGCTAATTTTTGTTTTGTTGCGTTGGTTTATGTTTTGATTGCTCTTATACCCTCTGAGTCAACCATCAAATGACAAAGGGGCAGAGTAGGGGGGTGGGAATGTGAGTAGGAATTTATCATATTTCTTCTTTTGCACTTTTTGGTTTCGATGATAATCGTAACCTATGCATTCATGATGGCGTGTGTGTGTGTGTGCGAGTGCGTTTGTGACGCCCAGCTTGAAAACATGATATCTCAAGAAGGGAAGGTCAGACCAATTTCATATGTAGTGTGTAGAAGTACCACATTGAGTACAAGAAGCCTATTGTTTTTGGTAGAGGTCAAAGTCCATTTGGGCTAATCTCATATTTAGCACGTAGTTGTGACCCGTTGAGTTCAAGCCCCTTATTATTTTTGGTGGAGATCGAAGGTCATTTGGTGGTCAAATTGTGGAAATCTTGTTATACTTGGCATGTGCATGAATCATATAGAGAAGAAGTTTATTGTTTAACGTGGAGGTTAACGGTAATCTGAGGTCATCAGATGTCAAACACTGAAAACCTTGTAAACACTTTATCTCAAGTTAGGAAGCATGGAGATTGCTTATAAGTGGCATGCGGATGCGTTATATTGAATAGAAAAACTCAATTGCTTTTGGTAGAGGTCAAAGGTCATCCGGGTCACCAGCAGTCAAACTCTGGAAACCATTTAAACACGATAGCGTATCTCATGGTAGAAATCAGGACATTTATATTATAATAGCTGTTTCTGGTGAATAAGCAGAAGTCTATTGCAATGAAGTAATAGAAGCTTTAATACATTTTTGCATTCTATTTCATTTTGGTATCTTGTTTACTTCTGTATGGTATTTTATTCAACCGTTTTATTCGTTCCAATGTTTCTCTCTGACTTGGTCATCAAATGGGGAGGGGGGCAAAGGGGGTGGAAGGGGGCAGAGAGATGCTTTATTTCGGCGATGGGAATACAAAATCAGCAGGAAGGTGCCTGTTTAAATTGAGAAGATGATTTCGAAAGGAAATCGTGAGAATATGGAGGTGACCCCATTTTTTTTTCAAACCAGACAGAAATTTTCATGTGTTTTCAGTTTTCATGCTTTTGCACGCCATTAATCGTCCAATACAACATTTTGAAACAATGGTTACTTGATTGAACCATGAAGAAATACTCTGTTTCGTTAATCTCCTACCAGTCGAGGGATTACAGGGTACAGGAAGGAAGGAAACCAATATTGAGGAAGAATGATGTACATATAGTAACAAATCCTGTAGCATATATTCTGTAGGAGTAAAAAGAATCCTAGCATGTAATTCTTCATCGCAAACAGTACACAGCTTTTGTTATCTTCATACATATGGAAAGCATCGATGTTATTATGTATATGGACCAATAAAAACATGTTTTCATCCCTGTAAGAAGTCGGCACTCCAAATTGGAGAGACCTTTTTTTTTAATAGTCATTTTAACCCCCTCTTCAAAACAGCAAACATTTTTGCATTTTGTTCAAAAGTTGGTATTAATAGAATAAAACTTTTTAGACCCAAAAAAATTAAGTGAAGGACATTGAAGGAGTTGACGTCAGCATCTCAAAACGCTGTTAGAAGTCGTAAGAGGAAACCTTTAAAATTGTCACATCGGGTAATTCACTTTTATGATATTTGTGTCGTAATTACATTTAGCTTTTACGTCAACAACCATAACCTGCTCTCATCTCTCTGCCTATCCCCCCAATCCCACCCCCCAGTTCATTTCTTTTTGACTTTGAGGGTGTTGTCGTCTCGACGTTTTAACACAAATTCAATTAGTTTCTCCTAAAAACAGGATTGCTCCAATAACATTTTCAAGCATCAATTTTTGTGGTGTTTAGATGATGGAAAATTTGTAGCATTTGTGACCACACTTTTGGAGTATTGATTGATTAAATTTTTTTTTTTAAATATGAGGTCAACTGTAGGTTAAACCATAGAGTTGGATATAAACTAGAAGGCGGACTTGCTGTGCCGCAGTGGAAAGCTTTCGGCCATTACTCAACTGGGCAAGAAATCTTGCGAATTAACCCAAAACCCAAAAGCATATTTAGTCAGACATTTCTAAAGAAACTCCTGACAATTTCTCTCAGACTAATGCAAATGTATAATATGAGGTATATGTAACCTAGGAGGTAATGTTAATCTGCACTAACACATAGACCTATAATAGGGCTAGTACGTATGCAATGTAGCTCCACTGCAGAGGTAATGTAAGATCAATTCATAGGTAATGTATAATAGGTAACATAGCAAAGGTATAACATATTGGACTTCCTAGGAGGTAATGTTAATCTGCACTAGTACATAGGTAATAGGGCTAGTACATTCAATATAGCTCCACTGCAGAGGTAATGTAAGATCAATTCATAGGTAATGTGCATTCCCTATGAATTGATCTTAAATTATGTATAATAGGTAAAATATGCAAAGGTATAATATATTGGTCTTCCTAGGAGGTAATGTTAATCTGCACAAATACATAGGAAATAGGGCTAGTATGTATGTAATGTAGCTCCACTGCAGGGGTATTAAGATTGGTTCATATGTAATGTATGAAAGGTAAAATATACAAAAGTATAATATATAGGACTTCCTAGGAGTTAATGTTAATCTGCACTAATACATAGGTAATAGGGCTAGTAGTACGTACGTAATATATCTCCACTGCAGAGGTAATGCAAGATCAATTCATAGGTAATGTATAACAGGTAAAATATGCAAAGGTATAATATACAGGACTTCCTATGAGGTAATGTTAATCTGCACTAGTACATAGGTAATAGGGCTAGTATGTACGTAATGTAGCTCCATTGCAGAGGTAATGTATAATATGTATAATATGCAAAGGTATAAGCTATAGGACTTCCTAGGAGGTAATGTTAATCTGCACAAATACATAGGTAACTGGGCTAGTTCATGAATACCTAATATAGCTCCATTGTAGAGGTAATGTAAGATATCCATGTAAAACTAATGCAAAGGTAACATATTCGACATACCAGAGGTAAATATAGATCTGATGCAAATGTCATGTGGACTTAGTGCAGAGGCAGAAACAGGCAGAGATCCATGGAGACAGAGGTGGGTGTATGCTGCCTCAACCCCCCCCCCCCAGTTTCGTACAACGGAAGTGCCGATAAATAAAAGACCGCCGTTAGAGCATTTTGTCAGAAAGTGACACCAACAAAATGTGACAAGTGTCAATTGGTAGATGAGAGCGCAATAAAAAAGTCAATCATCGCGAATAAGTAAAACGTGGTAAAAAGCTGAAAAGAGCGCCAGCAGTCCATTTGAGTCCGTCAGGGGGGGGGGGGGCATCCGCCCCCTCTGACTGTATGGACGCTTCGCCACTGGACCTACCCCTCCCAGTACTGAAATGGGACGATATCAGCATCAACAACAAGGAAAATGCTTTTTACCTCTGGGAACCCCTAACACCTTCCTGGTTGATTTAATTTATCCAATAAAACCCAAGTGAGCATGTTTTGGTCTAAACCTGTTACCCTTATGACATTTTTCTGTCAACATGGTGCCCTCTGATAACAGATGATATAAGTCATAGAAATCCCATCAAAATAAATCTTCCACTAGGAGGACCATAATTTTCTCCATGAAATTTGACCTTTTCATATGGGTTTTAGTGGCAATTACCATGCATTTGAGTTTATGTGGGAGACTATAAGTTTGGAAGGTTATCAGAATTGCAGTTACCAAAATTTGAGCTAAAAACTGTTAAAATTTCAAACGGATTCTGGGAAGGTTTTATGAACCTTCCAGTAATTTTTAACAGAATTGAGGGGGTCTTAGAATTAAACAATAAAATATTTAATTAGCATGGGCCAAATAATCTGAAAACTGTCGTTAAGATATGCTACATGATGTTTGAAAATAAGTGACCATTATTTGATTTTTCTAGCAGATTTGGATATAATACTGCTGACATTTAAGGAAAGATAAAAGGAAGCAAAATGAAAGGACAATATCGTTTTTCCCTGAAAGCAATTCATACGAAGACTCTTTAACCGTTAACGAACACAATCCATTCTTAAATGTATGAATTACTGTCAACGAGAATCTCTTTGGAGTGTCAGCAGAGTTTTGTTCAGTTCTGACAGGCAGTTTTAAGGTGAATACAGAGATGGCCTTTTAAGTGGAGTTGAGCGATTGTTAGACCATTGGAAAATCATTAAATCCTGAACAACTAATCCATCCATCCATACGACGATCGAACGGCAACGGACGAATCAATACAGATCCATTGACTTCGGAATTCATCTCTCACTAATTACTTCAGTTTATAAAGTGTTCGTGGAGTGGTGCTATGACAGACACATAGTATTTCAATGTATACACTTTAAGTGTGTAGTTTTTTAATTCATTGGTTCTGACTGGTTAAGTGTGTATACATGGTAGCTAGTGACATTTTGAAACTAATTAAACCTGTAGCAAATGTTACTCCAGTTTAACTCGCACATCATATGCTCAAATGGAACCTTCCAAATTTAAACTATTTTATACATCACTTCTTTTGCAGGTATATACGCCATCACTGCCAGGATCAGCATGAATCTAACATATTCTTAGCTCCCTTCTCCTATCTTAATCCCCCACCTTAATCCCCTGCACTTTGCCCAGCCATCTTCCACCATGGGACATTGCTAGCATCAAACGAGGTGTGTGGCAATTGCTTGTTGATGCCACCTGTTATTTCTTGCCTTTGACTTCCATATACAACATTCACTTCCATGTATCGCATATCAGGTGTTCTACAAAGAAACTTTTCCCTATGTTAATACCACCACTACTGTTTTTCTGCCATATATATATAGATTATTTTTTTGCCACCTGAGTGAATAGATTGCTAATAATTGTGTCTGCATGAGTACATTACACATCATTCAAGTCTATGTGAAAGTTGGGTATCCTAAGAGGGTCCATTATATACCCCACCCCCCATTCAAGTCTATGTGAAAGTTGGGTATCCTAAGAGGGTCCATTATATACCCCACCCCCCCCCCACAGAGTGTGAGCACCATCAACCAATCAGTTGAAGCCATATTTATTAGTTGTGTACCTTAAAAACCTTTAAAGCCCTGCTCCATGGCTCATGCACTCTCCATCCAGTAGACTCTAAAGACATAATGAGAAGGATTTAACGGGTTTTAGTTTAACGAGTTAACAGGGTTTTATTAACTATTAAAACCACAAGTAAGGAACCTTATCGGACCCAGGGGTAGCATAAGACTGTATTAGTTAATATATATTTAAAAATAGTACGAGTTTCATATCCAAGCCAAGGTCAAAGAATGAATTAAAGGGGATAACCAAGTCATATATGCTTTTAAGTTAGACATTTAAGCCGAGCAGTAAAAAATGGACATGAAGGCAGGGGGGTAGGAAGCTTCCAAAAAGGGGGGGGCACAACATCAGAGGGGCACTGTCTCATTCCACAACCACCACTTGTTATGCTATAAATAGATACACACCGGCCATATCACTTAAATATATATGATGTGTTAGTATGCTATCAATACTATTATGGTGCACGTGAATCTATTTAACAGTAATAAAGGCTTAACATATCCAAAAGAATAGTTCCTCATCAAAGGGGCACATTTTATTTGCCAGTAGAGCACATTTGCTATTTTGGAGGGGGAAAAAAGTGCCCCTCCCCGGCTCCTACCCCCTGCATGAAGGCACAACACCACCCAACATGATAGCTTGTTCTGTTTCTGAGAAATCAAATTTGGAAATTTATTAATTTCATCCTGATATGTAGATTGGATCAATTCTTTGAGATGCACTATGTGGGTAGAGATTGTCTTCGTTTCTCATTGTGTTTGACTGACGCAATTATTTGGCAAAAGCCTTTCGAGCAATACCATTTCTTCCATATTTAAGGTTTGACCGTATATTCTTCAGATTCAAGTTCAAAGGAACAAAATATCACATCTTGTTCATTAGATTATATTATTGGGTTATATTATTGGTTATATTATTGGGTTATATTATTGGGTTATATTAGCAGTTGGGGCCCCTCCCGCTGCACCCCGCCTCCTCCCCCACCCCCCCCCCCCCCTCCCCCACCACACATCGGAGTAGCATTGAGAACCAAACAACCAATAATTTTCAAAGCACTGATTTACATGAGAGCAGCCTGAAGGGTAGGCATAGACTACAACACTGAACAATGCTTTAACCAGGGAGCTGCTATACTCTAACTTTATAGAGTATAGCAGCTCCCTGCTTTAAAGACATTGAAGACTCGCCCCAAAGAGTGTGCCGCCATCTTTAAAAAGTTAACTTTCCGTTGCTTGCAAGTGAAGTTTTTCTCTTGTCGCTACAAAATGCAGACAATAATGAAACGTGATATTGTTATCATTTATCTAGACCTGAGATGTCCATCGCTGCTATATACACTGTGTTGTGGGTATTGACCGTAGCTGCATGCACTGACTGTGCACTATTATGTTTCTAATTACCGACGGTAGCAAGCTGTGTGTATTTTCTGGGATCGATGGTGGCAAGGGCGGCGGAAGCACTTTTAATCTGGGGGGCACCGACATTAAAGGGCACTTTGCAGAAATTCGATTGGAGTGATGCAGCCTTATATTTAGTACCCTTTATAACCCTTATTGCATTATCTTATTTGCGTATACACATCACTCCATCAACGCCCCCCCCCCCCCCAAGGAAAATATGCATACTAGCACTGCAATATCCAATGTGCAAATTGGGAAACAAGGAACAAGTTTTCTTTTGAGACAAAATGAGGTGAAATCATGCTAGTTGCTAATGTAGGAATCTTCCGAATAGAGTTTATTTCTTGTCAATATCTTAACAAATTTTTTGAGTTTGACCCACAGAAATTCATTAAAAGTCAGGGGCGTAGCCAGGATTTGCAAAGTTGTGTGCACGACTATCTGAGCGGAGCGCCACCATCGGTTGGCGCGGAGTGTATAAGAAAATTTTTGGTTTTACAAACCCCTCAGATGGCTGGAAACGGCCCTTCCCGAGTGTTCATTCTGGTTCCCTGGCCTCTTGCTAACTTGAGACACCTCAATTTTTATGTAGAAAAAGGGCACATTTTTAACCTGAGGAAAAGTGGGGGGGCACGTGCCCCCTGTGCCCCCCCGGTTCCGCCGCCCTTGGATGGTGGTGTCTAACACTTCTGTCACACCTCATTCGAAATTGGGTCAGATTACCGGCATGAGACGTTTCTTTTTGCGTGAGTCTTCACACCCTTTAACCAGGGAGCTGATATACTCTAATGTAAGAGTAACAGCTCCCAGCTTAAACACCATGTCCCACGATTAGTAAGGGTCTTCTGTAATTCAGCATTAAACCTTCTTGTGAATTATGGCTGTGATAGCTATTTGACAGAGAGCTGTCACTAGTGACAGCTCTCTCTGTCAAATAATCAAACCAAATTAGGGAAGTAATTCTATGTATTCAGTATGTAGCCTACCATATAGCTCTGGTTACATAAAAGAAGATGTTGGTTTTAATCCCATTACCTGCCCTTGACTAAAATACTGCTTTAATACTAATAAAGGTAACCACACATTCTCATGGCTGACCATTGACAATGGATAATACAAAAGAAGAGATTCCTCAATCGCTCTCCACAATGGCAGCTTTGTGATGCCCAAACAAGCGATAAAAGATAAAAGAATTTAAATCGGACAATTCAATGAATTTCAAAGAAAATACCAAGTTGAATAGCGGACTGGTAAAACCCGCAGAGCAAGTTGAAAGTGATATTGGTCAGGGACTGGGCGTTGTTATAATGCAAAACACACGGAGAAAAGTCTGAGAGATTACAAGGAGTATGGTCAAAAATTCATTGAACTGGGACTTTTTCTTGATTTTTATTGTTCTGGTTTTTATAAGCACACCAAGATTTAACATATACGCCCTGCTGGGCATAACCATAAGAGACACAGCATGCCTATATGCCTCTCTTTAACACCGACATGTGGAGTATATATTCCACTCTCTGTATAACCAGTAGCATCATGGTGAATATATTCCAAGGATACAATACAATTGAACTGATTAATTATACAAAACTATCTTAGAATTCCCATAGACTGGCCAAATGGCATGCACCTATAGACACCTCTGAATTCTGCCAAAAAAAATGTATGGTTTATTGTAAAATGCCATGTACACAAAATATATATTGCACTTATAGTTCTATAATAGTTGCAAAATATGAACTTATTTCAACATTTTTATCAATCCAAATGTTACTTTAGTTTTTAATTATTTTTGTTTTGTTTGTTTGTTACAGCATTCATCTAGTCATGATGACAAAGACATGTAAACAAAAATACAACGAGTACTTATGTAGTTAATTAATTATTCATTAATCATGATTTATTAATCACCATTACTTAATCTTGATGAAGGAAATTCGAAGAAAATTAAATAAAACTTATCAAAACCATCATGATTCTCAAGATCACCATCCAATGCCTCAAAAGGTCAGCATGCTAAAAACAACTAATGACAATTTTCTCAACAGCATAGAAGATTTCCTGCCTCTACCGGCCATGGAAGTCAATTCTTTCAAGCTCAAACAGACCCTTTAAATGATTTCCAGAGCAGTGCCCTTAGGAACCATATGCTTTCCCCTCCCCCTCCCTTCCCCACTCACCTCTATTAAGTTTGGCAGGTGTGGTATGCCATGCATCATGGAAGTGTTCAACTGAGCCCATTGACCGTGGAGAGGGGGGAGGGGGATACTACCATAAATCCTCAAAAAAAAAACCGAGATTCAAAAGAGATCTGTTATAGTACCGGTACAGATAATGTCGATTGCTCTAGAGGTGACCCTTAAGGATACTGAAAGTACAAAATGTATAAATAGACATAAAATGTACAGATGCTATCAACGGTCTTGTTCAGGCCCTCCTCAGGGTCAAGATCCCAGGATGCATTTGGGTGGTCCTGAATAAATGGAGGACCGAAATGCATCCTCTTCTCCTCCATCCCTGCCCTCCCACCCCCTCCCCCCCTCCAATCACCTATTTTTGAATAGTTATAGAAAATAAAAGATGCATCTCAATTTGCCTTTAAAATGTACACTTGAAATATTTACTACATCAAAATGAAATGGCTTGGTAAAGTAATTCAAAACTAAATTCAATTATCTATATACATTATCTTTGTGCATTGTGACCAAAATTCAGAAATACTGTAGTTAAGTTACTTTAAATTTACAGTAATCTTTTCACTTTCTGTACAATTATTACTATTATAAAATGAGCAATATCTATGATACATTCAACTCTTTTCGTACAAACACAAAAATGACTTTTATGATTAACAATGCAGCATGCTGGGAAAACGAAGCAAACAGCTACTGAGTGTTCTTCGTTGCAGTGACAATGCAGCATGCTTAAGAGCAAACAGTTACTACCTGGTGCTCTTCAATAAACAACTTAAAATAATATTTACGTTAGTACAGAAGCTTTTATAATTATCAGAACAGTAAAGTTACACCTTTTGATACATGTAAGTAACATGTTGTTTTAGTTCGTCATGAATGCACAACGTATGACAACTCCAAACAAAACAACAAATATGAAGGGGAAAATAACAAAGGTTGAAATACATTGCTGAGACAAAACATTTTCTCTATTGGAAATTTCAAATGCTACATTTTTTGCATTTTTGTGATTAACTCATGATTATGATGCAATATATATAGAGAGTCCTAGCCCAGCTGACATTAATATAAAACATTTTCTGTACTTTACTTAATAATAATAAACTCAGCCTTGAGACTTTCAACCATATGGTTCAAACTTTTGCCTTCAACTTTCCGTTCCTTTTTTTGCCTATTTCCGCCCAGTAAGTTGGTGTTTCCCCAAATTCAACAAGCAGTGATTATTCACACATGGTGAAACTGTCACAATTTGCCCTGCTCCTTCACCATGGAATTTTCTTAATTCTTCAGTCGAGTCTTGGAATTATTTGTAAAGTTTGAATTTCAAATCCTCAATCATGCTTTTGAACCTTGTTGTAATCTCTAGCAATATGTAATGCTTTTTACATCAAATGTGTAGGATGTAAGATTTTTCCTTTTTTACATAAATAAGTGATAAAACCTGTTTTTTCCTGTATGCACGAACTACTCAGAAATCGTGACTTCATTCGAAAGTTTTTACACCATATCGGACTATACTGCCTAATGTAGAGGAAGCAAAATTGTAGTTTCCAATAATCGTCACTTGGCTAAATTAATTAATAGCTGTACTATTAATTAATTGGATGAACCACTCGACCATAAATCTCTAATAGGATTTTCTTTCATTCTACTCGTATCGGAAGAGACGATTAATCTAAACGCAGCCATATCTCGACCGATTCTTCGCAGTTTCTTGAATCAAAATTCAAAATCATGTCTTTCATCGAGGATTTCCCCCGAGGTTGAAGGAAACCAATGGAGTGTTTTCATAAATCGATTATTTCAATGCTGCATATTCTCAAGAGCTCTGTCGAGGACCGTTGGCTGAATAATCCGTGAGGAAGCGTGAACAACAAGACAAAAAGACTGCCCTGGAGAATTCCATAGGGAGAGGAGAGGGGGGGGGGGGAGGGAGGGAAGAATATTTATAAGGAAAGAGGCAAGAATTTGGAGTAGTAGAGTTTTAACATACATTTTTAGTAGGTAAAGTTTTCTAGAGGTGTGTCACAGTGTTGTAAAATGGGAAGGATTTAAAAATTTGTTTATGGGAGGAGAAAATTCAGGATTAAGCAGGCTTGCCCTTAAGTTGTAAAACTGACAAGTCGGGGGAAATCTACCCAGAGGACAAAAACTTGTTCATGTACTGAACGAATATACTTGAAAAATGGGTGAAGACTAAGACATGGATTTTAGCTGCTAATTTTTTTATTATTTTATATTCTTGTCATCTTTAATAGCTAATTGCTTTTAATGTTGCACCTATCTAAGAGATCGAGTTGGTCAATTTGTGACATTTTGGTCGTTATTATAAACCATTAAATATAATACAGAGAGTCTTTTGTCCCATTAAATCGATGAACTGTTTTGTTTTCCTCAGTAGCTCTCCCCTTTGCCTTTCCAAGTTTTGACTTAATACTTCTTTCCTTTACTCCTCATTGATCCTTGTTTTTATGCTTTTGACTTTTGAACACAAAACAAGAGATTTAAGGCATAATGTGTGCGTGTGTGTGGAAATGTGTAAACAAGCAACCAGTCGAGCGCCAAGGCCAGAATAAAGATCGCAACCAATCAAAATAAGACGCTGTTTCATCAAAACAACGACAAAAAGAAATAATTTAGTAATGAATCAAATCTGATTCCAAGGTTTATCCAGATACTGTTTTCGTGTTAGCACTGAAACGTTACAAAAGTAAAACAAGACCTTTTCCAAAAAAACAATGTTTTTGTCATTAATTGAAAAGGAAAGTTTCTGCAGCTTTAGGTAATGAAGATACCCTGGTATAATAGGAGCCTTGAAAATCTGCCTAATATTGACTCTGAAAAAACGACTTCACGTTGAATCGTGACCAGAGGTGAAAACTGCAGCATTGAGCAGGCTTGCCATAAGTTGAACAGAAATGATAATCTAGGAATTAATACAACTGTGTACAAAATGGTTCATATCTTTAACACTAAATATGGGAAGACTTGAAGTTTTATTTTATAAAATTGATTTACAACTAGGGCATGTATAGGAAATTACACATTGGTTTAATAAATATGTATATGAAAATACACTCATGCCCGATATATAAAGCAAATCTCATTTTTATTCATATAACTCTGGTCAGATGGGAAGCAGTTATTTATTAGCTGTTTCTAGGTGTTGGAGATACTTAGTAAACTATAGCTGAAACCAAATTCTGAATGGTTCATGTATGATTCTAGTATACTGAAGCTAGATTCCATATGGTTTACACTAATATACAGCTGAAACTATTCTGCATGGTTATGAGCGATTACAGTAATCTAAAACCAGATTCCATGTGATTCATGTACTGTTTCAGTATATTGAAACCAAATTCCACATATTTTCTGTATGGTTCTAGCATAGTGAAACCAACTTTATGTTTAGTTCTACTAAATTGAAACCATATTCTGCAAGCTCTTTGTTTGGTTCTAGTAAACTGATACCATATCTTATTATCCTGCAAGGTTTATGTGTACTGTTATATGCTAAAAACTAAACTCTTTGCCTTTAAAAGGTTTTATTAAGAGGTCATGTATAGTTCAACAGACACTGAATCCCTACCAAATATGTAGAACAATAGTTTTCTCATGCCTGAGCTGCATAGACTTGTACCAGGTACTTCTTCATTCTTGTCACTTCAGTAAAAAATTCTTTCTAAATATTCCCACCAACTGTTCACTATATTCCATTTGTATATTAGCTTTATAAAAGATCTTGACAATACCAGGAGGTACAGACTGAAATTTACTGAAGAGACTTTAGTGAATACATTGTTATATTGTCTATAGTCAACAACGGTTCATGCATTTGCTTTTGAATAAAGTTTATAAATAGTTATTCAAAACAACTCAAACAAGCATGAATTTGTAAAAAAATAAATAACAAAAATTGAAGAAAAGCAAAGATGAATATTAACTTATTGATACTCATATGGTGATTACTGACAATGGGAAGCTTGGAAGTGCCCGGCTGGTTTCAGATAATATCATATAACCCATGCAGGGAATAGTTCATTCGGTATCAGTCAATGTAGGTCAAATACTTCTGACATCTGTAACATTGCAATACATGTTATCTACAATATTTTAAAGTTGCTCATAACTGCATGCATATACCCAGAGCAATAGCCCAGTCAGGTGGGAGCTAGCCCCACCCCAAATATTTGTCGTCCCTTCCCCCCCACCCCCAAAAAAGGTCTCAGAAAAATGTTTTTTAGAAAATAAGTCATGCCTGTCCCGATAAAAAAGTGTTGCACCCCCCCCTCATCCCACCCTCTAGAAACAGAAGTGTAGCTTCACCCCTGACCCAGAGCATGGTGTTTTAAATTTCCTACTTCAATAGAGCTAATAACTATTGGATGTTCAATTATTGGTCTATCAATGCTAGTAATTAACTCTTGCCAACAATCTAGATTTAGAAATAACTAGGCAAACAAGGATTAATTAATTCCATCATCATCAGCATATCTTAAAATTAAACTGTACAATCATTTATGATGTCATGATATGTCACAACGTTGTTTTCATATTTTACTATATTAAATATACATATACACACATATATCTCTCTTAAATAAACATGAAATTGAGTTATCTGTCTAAACCAATTCAAAATAGACTGAATATATTTATATCATATATTTCAGATGGCTGCTTGTACAGGGGTGCATCGGATATCCGGTCCGGCTGCATGGGCTACTTTTCCCGCCAAAAAAAATCCTGATATCTGATTTCCCCCCTCAGTTTTGTGAGTGTTTCACTTACAATTCCTAATTTTTTTGCCCTCTAAAGTCCTGAATATTATTACTATTTATACCCAATTCTGTATGGCTTCAGTCAGACCACTGGTTTAACAATTACTTCATCATCAAGAAATTGCCATTAAAGTTATCAGGAAGTGTTGGATTTTGCTTATATTATCTACAACATGTGATGACTATGCATACCTCCAGAGATTCCAAATCATTCAATTGAATCTTTCCCTAACACTATCTTTGACCTGTTCCATAAATACACCTATAATATTTCACTGTGAACAATGCTTATATTTGTCACGTCAGACATTAATTGTCATTATTCCAAATGTTTTAAATCTGACAAGCTGTCAAGTGGGATCAAGCTTTGCATTAATGCATCTGTATGTAAGGTTTACTTCTTAGTAAAGAGAAAAGGTAACCCAATAAAAACAAACCATTAATGTTCTGAGCTGTCAATAATATTATGAAAAATCCACCCCCTCCACCCTAAAGCTGAATAAACATTACAAAGGATATGAGCATAGTCTTAAGTAAATCTTAATTTGTTTCCATTCTGTGGATGCGATTAACACTTAAATAACATACGGCGCAATTCACCACTTTCATGATACTATTTACTCCTAACCACTCACTGCTCGGGACCGTTCTAAAGTCACGTGTCACCAAATTTTTGGTTTGTAACGATGATAAATATTAGGTTTGTCTGGGATACTGCAGCAGTCTTGAGGATTCAATGAATGTACCCTGAGGACGACATTTGTCGATCTTGCAGGTTTGGCCGTCTGTCAAGGACTCAATGTATACTTTCGTGCAGGTAATAAAGGTGAATAAAAGATACTCCCTCCAGTTGCAAGGATGCAACTTATGTGACATTACTCCGTAATGCAATGATTAATTAGACACAGCTGTTTAACAGTTATCACAATATCCTCCCAAATTTCTGGAGTAATTAGCAGGACAACACACAGACTTACTGTATGGCATGTAGGCTTACATGGAAAAGTGTGCTACAGAAACACCAGAAACATTAGAAATAAATTCCATAAGTTCCATAGGTGAGGATTTGATTGAACAGTTAAAAGTCCAATACTAAGGTATGAGTGGCATCAGGATTTGGGATAGAATGGAGGGACCTGTTGAGTTCACTGTGGTCAAACAAATTTACAAAGCTTATTGGTGAGAGGGAGAACAAACTGATTTGTTTTAAAATGTACATGTAAATATTACAAGAGCATTTGTAAAGTCCTTACAATTAAAACATGACATCATATATATATTGCAAAGGTTGCTAAGTACAATTACTCATAGACCAATAAGCAGCAAAAAGAGGCTGTCCTGTGTCAAAATGTTGCATTGGACTATGAGCTATGAGAAGCATATGATTCCAAGCTATCAGAAACCTGGTTTTAGGATGTACTCCACTCAAATTGTGCAACTCCAAGTATCCGATGTAGCTTTCTCCCTTCCCCCTGCTTCCAGTTTCCATACCCTGTCCATACCATTTCACAATAGGAAACACAATATTAATGACAGCTGACTTATTTAAGCTCCCTGTTGCAAATTAAATAGTGAGACTATATAATAAAACTAGTGACACACACACAAACACATCTTCCATGTCCACTCACTCCTAGCTATGACCATGCAAGCATACAATGGTTTGGCCTATGATCTGAAACAGCCGTGCAGTCTCTGTCTCCACCCCCCACCCCCCCCACAGTCTTATACAGCTGCAGAGTAGCAATCCGTTAAACTCTACACCAGCATGATAGCAGGTCTCCTTTAAGTTTTGAAGTCATAACATACCTGTCATACTTTCCATCTTTATCAAATATACACATCCAGAGAACAGTTCTATATTAACCCGCCTACTACACTACATTACAGCCTCCCAATGGGAATCAAGCTTAGGATGTAGGCTGGTGGTAAACTACACCCTGACCTATCACAACTGCAGTTTTAAATTAGATCGTTAGGACTGACACAATTAATCAGAACAGCAAACACTGAAACCTCGGTCCTAACGTTACCGATATGACTGCTGCTCTTATACACCACAAATAATTATTAATTAGAGTGGAATACATGATTACGTGCCCAGGGGCAATGTACATCAGAGGATTTTATGCTTTAAAATTGAGTTATTAAGAGATCAATATAAATACATAAATAAATAATTTATATATATATATATATATATATATATATATAACAATAGAGTTATCAAGAGATCAATATTAATACACATATTATATATATATAGATTCATGTTGGTTGATGCTTTAATTAATTCTCACCCTAGAAGGACAGTATTACAACAGATTAAATTATACAGAATAAATTAACAGATATTAGCCACTTCTTTTATTAAATATATCCAATGGAGTATATAAATGCCAGCCTCAACAATTTAAGCAGTGATGGGTCAAAACAGAACAAAACTTATTAACCTGTGACAATTACTAAAACTGGTAATTATTGAGGAAAACAGCACACTTCTGAATGAACAAGTAAAGAAAACCTCCAGATATCATCATTGCCTGTCACAATGTACCAACACAGGACCAAACCCACCCAACCGTTGCTAGGGAGCTAATAGACGAACTAATATGAAGTAATACATCTGCAAGTAGCTAAATGACCGTCATGAAACATGATACATGAACACATAATACACATGCATGATACATGATTCATGAATACATGAAACTCAGAGTAGCAACCACTCCGATATCATTTATTTGTTACACATAATATACATATAATACATCAATGATATATGTATATTAAAATGGAAAACTTTACAAAGGAATGCCAAAAAAAAAAAGATTGCTTTGAGCTGGAGCTATTATGGTCATGCTTTGAACTGGACCAATCGGCACACATACTGTGAGCTAAGCGGGAGTTAAAAACAGTTTGGAAGGTGTAAGAAGAGGTGTGAGAGCTGAAGTCATACACTATTTAAAAGGTGATCAATATCGTTCACAAATATGCTAAAAAATCAAAGATTGGTGGCTGAGGTTCACACTTGATGAGTTATTTCATTGTCACTAATTGACCCTCAGAGCATCTTCACTCACTGAGATATTTTACAGAGCTCTGTATAATTTAGGAAAGCTTCATCAGTCTACAAGAATAATTTGAAAGGTCAATAACTCTGAGGAATTCAATATTAACAAAATATCTCTTTTAAGCAAAACCTTCATGACATGCTAAAATTTTGAGATATACTGGTGATCTTTATGGTTAAAATCAAAAAGCTGTTCATTAAACAAAAAAAGAGGGCAATAATTCCACTTATAACAGAAGATTGGAACATTCCTAGGCAAAGTAATCAAAGCTGCTATAAAAGAGTTATTACAAGAGAAATGCTACAACAATTCTTCCCCCACCCCCACACCCATTTTAAATCCTTGTTTTGGCAATTATTAAAGAACAAAACAAGAATGACCGGCAAAAGAAGGTTAAGTAACCAGTGAATAATTCCGATTCTCAATACTTCGTAGCCGGCCAGTGACAATGTTTTTGGATTTTTATCAATCAAATGGAACATCCAAGACAAATTTTTTTTATAAAATTTTGTTGTTTAATTCGTTCCTTATTTGAACGAAAGTAGCTGTATAAATATATAGTCATGTCCATGAAAAGCTTGGTGATGTGATTTTACCATCAAGTGAGTTAAAAAACTTTTTTCTATTTTTTTTAAAACCAAAATCAATGCAAATATCTGCTTTTACTTACAAGTAAACATGTAGGCATGATATATAGAAAGTAATGATTTTATGGGGCATATCTCAGCAGAGTAAACCAAAGCCTCCGTGCATGGCAGCCTACCAAATTATTCAGTGAAATGGAATGCAATGATTTCCTCAATACTTAGTTTAATGTTACCCGCCCCCCCCCCCTTCCAATCACTCACTCGATGACCTCTTTAATATTTTGAACCAGTCGTCAACCTTCTATCCTTCCTGTCTATTTTCTCCTGCGCCCCCTCACTAGGATAATTACAGCACCCACTATCAACCGCAATGTTATTGGCATTCCATCAACATGTACTCACCCATGCTGAATGCAATTCAGTCAATGCATCACTGCTCACATCAAAACATCCCACCAACTTCCTTTTCTTTGAATTTTGTTTGTTTTGTTTAACATTGTTCTTCTGTTTTTGTAGGCATTGACCTTCTCTTTCTCTCGCAGATATTGTTCTTCCCACCTCCTTACGCAATCCTTCTGGTCTGGTTAAAGAGCATTTTGCTTTAGGATTATTTGTATCAGAAAGTCATTTAATAGTCACACATAAATTTACACACCTCTCAGTTTAACCAAGACATCGAATGGGGTTACTGCAGGAGTTATAAAACCATTTAGTCAAATACAGGAAAATTATGAGTCGTAAAATTTTTGGGTAATATTCTGTTATTTTTTTTTAATGCAAATATTTACCTTGAATTTTATGCCTTAATTATTAGCAGTTCTTGTCTTATTTTGTAACATAGTAACAGAGTATGGTTTCTGGGTAAGTTTTGTTCCCTCAACAACTGACTAGTGTTACAGGATTGTGTCACAGGATTGTGTCACAGGATTGTGTCACATTTCACAACAAAACTGCAGCATTAACATTCAGTTTTCTATAGGGCTGAATCTTTGCCAACTTGCGTAAGAAACAACTCAAACCCCAGTCTCTTCCCCCCACCCCCAACCCCTCTGGTATTTAAAGCAATGTTTTAAGGAATTAACTGCATTTTTATTCAATTATTACAATGCAGGTCATGCAGCAGTTTGACTTTCAATAAATCATGCAAAACCTGGAAAGTACTCATTTTATGGCTCTGTACTTTAGTTTTTACATATAAATTCATATAATAACTATGAAAAAGTGTCTGTAACTAAAAATTTGCTAAATACCAGTAAAAAAAGTAAAACACTGTTTTGTCTTAGTTTCATTAATTAGCAGTCTTTACTTAATTTTGAACAATATTCTGCAAGTCAGGTAAAAATTGCCAGAAATTTGTCACCAAAATGCTGCTTTAAAATTTTTTAAAAATAACCTATTTCGAACAAGAACCAACCAAACGTGAATCAGGAAATAGACGTCATGCTGACACAGATTAAACAGACGTGGGACGTCATGCTGAGACGCATATTAAACGTGTACTAACAGTGCTTGCCTGATTATTCATTTTAGTTTTTCATCCTAAAAAGGGCTAAAACCTTTTGTGCACCCATATTAAGCGGCTCACAAAGGTACGATCTTTCACGTCTAAATACTAGTTGACAATCTCACCCCCTACAATCTTCTGCATGCATATACAGTACTGCTGAAGCAACTATCAAACGTACAATCAGCACCGGGCTAAACAAAAATTGGGCGTTTTTTAAAATCATTGTTTTGGTTTGATTGTCTTGTGTGAATGCCTGACAAAAAGCAAACAAGTGGATGAAACCACTGGAACCATTTTCTCTCTTTGTCGTTATTAAAAGTCATCAGCCTAGTGTAGCCCGTACTCAAAGGATAAAGCAAAAGATAAAAAATAAAAAATAAAACAAGAAAGGGGAGAGCAATGCACTCATACTCCTGTACCAACAATATTGTGTTCCATCATCCATACATAATAATTTCTATGATATTTTTGGGGATGGAAATATATATTTCAAACAATTCTCTGTAGCTTTATATACTCTCTAATTTCCTACCTAATTTCGTTTTCAGAATGAATTTTTTTCCCCCCTTGTACTCATGTTCATTCTGGCAAAAGTTTTGAAAATATAAATGTCTGTCACGTTGGTTTCTCCATGGAGGTAAAACAGTTTTACCTCCATGGTTTCTCCTACCACCTATATCACTTTCCACAACTTCTGTGTTTTGTATCAAGCAGCCAAGGCCCACACACACATAAGACCAGAGTTAAAAGTATGAACGGACTGTGAAAAAATGACAAAATATGTGCTTGCCAGTTTCATCACCAGGTCAAATCTATGACCAAACTTAATTACAGATTTTGTTTTCACTACTAGAGGAGGAGCAACATAGGCGCAACTCTTTCCTCCCTGTTTATTGTCTGATCTTCAACCTCTGCAGTGTATCTTTAAATGCCAGCTCACTACTATGACGACCAGACCAGACATTAAAATGGAATTCAAGTCGCCATGACAACACTTTTCAATACTAATACATTTGAAATAAATAGTACTTTAGGAAACTTTTTAGAGTTTTAGAACCATGAGACAGTTACTATATACGAACACTGAATTCCGTCAAAATGAATAATTACACATTGGAAATTTCTTGTCCAGCAGTGATTGAGAGTGTGAGTATTGTTTGAACGTACCATACCTCCCCCTCCCTTTCAAGCGGAGGATTTAACACCAGAGGAGGAGGATGAGAAGAGAAGGAGGAGAGAAAAGAGGATGGTAAAAGAAGGTTACTATAGTGATTACAGTGACTATTTTCACTGTAGAGTGCAGCGACAGCATCTTCACTTCCCAATTCGATCCAAGGACTTTGAGATAGAATCACAATCTCTCCTCCTGATCATCAACACAGAAGATGCCGCGAGCCAGCTTCCATCTGACAAACGTCCATCCAGAGGCAGGCCTCCCTTAGATTTACGAGCCGACTCCAAATTGAACAGGGCCGGAATGTTCTTTCAATGGAATCAGTACCAGCGACATTCCATCTCCTCCTTGCTACCGCCTGCTGCCCCCGTGAGACATCGGTAGGCAGTTTTGACATAGGAGGAAGAGGAGGAGGAGGACCGACCTCTCTTAACCCTCTGCCAATGCTGAGTACATCATGTCAAAATTCTGAAGAAGAAATGGAAAGTGATAAATGGAAGAGAAAACCAAGTATCAAATAAAAGCATTTATCCCAAGTGGCGGACTGTAACAGCATTGATCTAGTTCTGGAGCTCTGCTGTGTATCAATCCTGTTCGATAGGAACAGGAACGAACAGAAAACCCGTACAAATGAAAAAGGATGTCAGGTTCAATGCTCATCTTTATATGTGTTGCATATGCAACATATAGAGAGATACATTTATTGATTACATAGAAATCCTACCAATTTTACTTGAGATCTCCATGCAATTGATTGTGTATAGGTCAATGTTGCGGGTGAATTGTCCAAAACCATGACCTCTGTTGACGTTTAATTACAGCGCACTGCAGATCTGAACCAATTTTCGAAACTGTGGTGCAGAAGTTCTCAACAAGCAGACTGTCGGTCAAATCAGGTCCTTGACAAAAAAAATCAATTTCATTTCCTACCCCCCTTTCCCGAAACATCCCACTACTGTATCGTGCCATCAATATCGTTATTTCCTATCCCCCTTTCCTGAATCATCCCACTACTGTATCGTGCCATCAGGGACGTCGCTAGAGGGGGGGTGTGGGGGGGGTGTCTCACCCCCCCAATCTTGGTAAAACTGACGATAGTTGGAAAATTTCAGTGCCACAGTCGGAATTTCCGACTGTCGCACTCTAAATTTTCCAACTGTCGCACTCTAATTTTCCGACTGTCGCACTCACATTTTCACATATTCTTGTAATTTTTGATTTACCTAAATTTTTGGTCAAAATTGACCTTTGATCAGTGATATTTACCACGTTTTCCTTGTCACATTGAGAAATTGTATCTCGCGATCCTTATACTCCACCATACAAAACTTCGTATGATTTTGAATACTCTAAAAAAAAAAAAAATTCTAATAGAACTACTGTACAAAGTTCGCCAGCTTCAATTCGGTTAATTCATGTATTAATTTTGCTATTGGCTGGGTTGACCCTGTGCGCTAGCTTCAAGTAAGTTCAGGATATAAATTGTATGGTATACGATTAAAACGCGCAATGTTAATCTACGGAAGCTTAAAAGTGCCATCAATAAGAAAAACTTTGCCCCATAAGTTGACATTTTTCAGTAAATTGTTTAGATAACAAGATAAAATCTTATCAAAATCAGAAAAATGTTGGATTGCTCAGTTGCTTTAACTGAGCAATTGAAAAATTTCTGAAAATGTTTAATTGACAATTACTTATCATAGCCTATCTCGTCAATTGGACATTTTTCTGCAAAATGTTTAATTGACAACTTATCATATCTCGTCAACTCAACATTTTTCTGCAAAATGTTAAATTGTTCACTTCATTCTGAATGCTCAGTTGGAATGAAGTGCACAATTGAAAGTTTTTCATGTGAGTGATAAATAGCCCCCCCCCCCTCTCCAAGAAAACAATATTAAGCGTGCTAGTGAAAAGCACTGTATTTTTTGGTAATTCACTATGTCGTCGAATATAATTTGTTGCAAAACAATTTCCCCTTTGTTACATTAACATAGCTTTTGTAGTTAGTAGTCTATGTAGCCTAGAAGCAGATAACTTTACTCAGTTGCTAACTTGCTTAGCCAGAGTGATTAATAAGTTTGTGAAGTGAGGGCCTGTGTACAAATGTATCGAAAAAAATTTCCGCGCGCTACGCGCGCGTTCGACATGTTAATGTTGACGAGTAGTACGGGGGGGGGGGGTGGGGGGATGGGTACAAGGCAGCAGTCGGAATTTTCTTGCTCCAAAACCATCCAGTTGGAATTTCAGACACTACACCCCCCCAACCATCAGGCCTTAGCTACGTCCCTGCATGCCATCAATATCATAATTTCCCATCCCCCATCCTGAAACATCCCACTACTGTATTGTGCCATCAATATCGTTATGCCAAAATTTCTAAAATGTGTTTATAAACAAAGAGATAAACAGATAGACACAGACATGGACAGACAGGCAGGCATGCATGCAAAGATAGGTGATATATATCTCAGCCTGCCATTCAGGATTGCCGGTTTCTCTGGTGCACATTAGTAGAAATATAGCTGTATTGTATGGTTATCTCAATTCTTGTGAGATGTCTATGTACTAGCAGCCATCAGTAAGAGCATCCCCCCCCCCCCCCCCCCCCCCGCCAAAAAGAAACTTTTTCCTCTGTTGTTATAATATTTGATTCTCTCCAGGGATTAATGCAAATTGCAAACCCCTAGGTAAAATGACAAAGAAGCCTCAGCAATCTCTCATATTACAACAACACTGCAACAGGAAGGTCAGGTTTGCGACAACAAAAAAAGAAGAATAAATTTGATATGCCCTTTTCCTTAATGATTTGGTGTCATACACATGTAA
Source organism: Apostichopus japonicus (assembly GCF_037975245.1). Lineage (NCBI taxonomy): Eukaryota > Metazoa > Echinodermata > Holothuroidea > Aspidochirotida > Stichopodidae > Apostichopus > Apostichopus japonicus. Next base: position 8,158,368 of record NC_092571.1, on the reverse strand, counting down.
GTGTTTTTGCTCCGGGCACATTTCTGTAAAAATCAGAACTACGAAGGCTTTTGGAAGATTGAGGGAATTCCTTTTCTTTTTTAAATTTTCGTCTCCGTAATAAAAAAAAAAGTAGAAACTTTTGGTTTTCATTCTAGCTCTAACTTGCATGTCCAACCAAATCTTTTCCACTCACAAATCACAAAATTGTTTTCAACCAAAATATTAAGTGGCTAGAAATTATTTTCAATTAAAAAGTGAAATGGAAACAGTCTCTTCAAACCAGTGACCATTTCACACCATCAAGATTCAGTCATGACCAGTGACAGAAAAGTTGTATTATTTGTAGTAGAAAAGTTGGTTTGGTTTTGTTGAGAAACACCTTGAATCAATCAAACTCTTGATTCAAGGTAATCGTCTTTTTCTTTTCTTTTCCATTCTTTTTTGGAACATTTGGAAATAATATCACTTCAAATTGAATTGTAGACATGGCATCTGGTCCTCATTATGACTTCCCATGACCAACTGCACTATATGTATTATTGTAGCTTTCCATATTAAAGCATCCCATTGCATTTGGTCAAAATCATTTCTCTTTTTACGTAGTTACTTAATTAATCAAACTCTCGTTGCAAAATGAGAGCAGATATGATGTACCTTGCTGCTAAAAATGATGTTGCACATAACGAAGACTTGGTATGATGTTACTACTGAAAACGATTGTTACAAATGAGATTATAGTTTTGATGTTGCTACTCAATAAGAGATGTCGCAATGATGTTGCATAAGGGACTAGGTATGATGTTGATACTGAAGTGATGTTGCATAAGAGACTAGAGGAACGAAGTTGCTACTGAAAATGATGTTGCATATTAGAGACTAGGTATGTTTGATTCAAAAATGATGTTGAATATAAAGAGACTAGTTATGATGTTGCATACAAGACTAGTTGTGATGTTTGCAACTTAAAATGATGTTGCATAAGAGACTAGGTATGTTTGCTACTGAAAATGATGTTGCATAATAGACAAGTTATGATGTTGCTACTGAAAATGATGTTATACATGTGACTTAGGTATTTTTGCTACTGAAAATGATGTCACATACCAGACTAGGTGTGATGATGCTACTGAAAATGATGTTGCATATTAGAAACTAGGTATGTTTGCTTCACAAAATGATGTTAAATATAGAGACTAGTTATGATGTTGCATACAAGACTAGTTGTGATGTTTGCTACTTAAAATGATGTTGCATAAGAGACTAGGTATGTTTGCTACTGAAAATGATGTTGCATAAGACACTTGTTATGATGTTGCTACTGAAAATGATGTTCCATATGAGACTATGTATGTTTGCTACTGAAAATGATGTCACATACGAGACTAGGTGTGATATTGCATATGAACTAGGTATATGGTATCACTAGATTAAAGCAACTTCAAGGAACATTCCAGCTTCTATTAGCTGTTTGCACTATTTCAAGAAAATTAGGCCTACATTTCATCAAAGAAATTACCCTCTAAAGTTTTTGTACCAACTTAATGTGACAAAGGCAAGAATGAGTATTCTCTAAAATTTGTATCATATTCATGGCCAAGCTACTTTGTCATATTTGAATAAAAATCTCTATTAAAGCAACTTTTTTTCATCAATATTGGAAATTGAGAAATGACTTTGTGTCTGATTTGAAAACACAAATTGCAGTGTTAAGGGACTTTAATACTGAATTGTTAAAAAAAAATTTGTTTAAATGGAACCCAATCCAACACTAAAGCTTAAATTACAGCAAAATCTTAACATATTGATGCTAACTTTTACAAGAATCTTTTCCTGTTTTTTTTTTACGTTACGTGGCTGCATTCCAATCCAATTTTATGCTGCTAAAAATATTTCAAGCGAAGCCACTAATAATTGTTTCCATTGAAAATAGAAAATCTGGTTCTAGACTCCCTCTTCCAACACAACTGTTGTGACCTCCTAAAAGCACCTTTGCACCCATGTGTTACCCATAAAAGCTACAGAGTTTATATAAAAGGGGCAACTTTACACCAAAGAAATTTTGCCAAAAGGCTGAACTAACATCAATTTTTTGAAATGCATAGAAATAAAAACTCCCCCAGTCCATAAATATTTCTGCCTTTCAGATTTTTACCACTATTTTCAACTCTATCAATCAATCAATCACCTTTGTGTTGAATTAAACGAACAACATGGTTGAAAACAATATATTTGGGGTCTTTTATAACTGAATAAAAACTGTCTTCCTCAAGATAAATACACCTTTTCAGCAAACCTTTGCGATGATGTGTGGTTAATGTAGCAAAAGGCTTTAGCCTGCAGCTTGCAAAACATAAATGCAAAAATAATTTCGAGTGACATTGGACTTTTGAGTCCACAGGCAATCATTTTCACATCCTTTGAAGAAACAGAGAGCACATTCTTTCTAGCAATATTGCAAGTATTACACAAACAAAAGACAAAAATTGACAAAATCTAAGCTTAAAGCAGAGAGGCCATTTGAAAATATCAGTAAAACCATGCATACATGTCTACCAGAAGCCAAGTTTGACCAAAGCCAAGTTTGACCAAAGCCCACTTTTGAAAATCAACAATTTTAAGAAGCATACAAAAATTGATTTAGGCATAAATGATTTAGCAGCATACAAAAATTGATTATTAAGGAGCATACAAAAAAGATATGTCTTCCTAAATAAATATTTAGGCATTAAGGCATTGATTTAGGCATAAAGAAGATTGGCCATTGAAAATATCAGTAAAACCATTCGTACATGTGTACCAGAAGCCAAGTTTGACCAAAGCCCACTTTTGAAAATCAACAATTCTAAGAAGCATACAAAAATTGAGTTTAGGCATAAATTGATTTAGGAGCATACAAAACTTGATTAAGGAGCATACAAAAAAAAATTGTATTCCTTAACATGGATTTCGTGGGTATTTTATAAGTAGAGTTGGAACACCTTGAGTAAATTTCTCATGAATGTATTTGCTAGTACGAGCAATTTCCTGCTAATGTTCCTGAGACAGACAACCAAGCACACTGCATACACGAGGGTATACTCGTTCATATTTCTTTTGCGTAAAAGTGAATTCCACAAGGGCCACAAATTTCCCAGAAACCTGATCTGGATGGTTCGCAAGGTTTTCCAACCCAGGGAATACGTAGATCTTGATAATCTATCTAATCCGATTAACCGGCACAATTTGGAACCATGCATATGGTACAGTATGGTATGTTAAACATTTTTATATCCTACAAGGGATATTATATGCTTCCAGATAAAATATTTGTTATGATGGGGTGTAGGCCAGCTAAGATGGTCCAGGGTTTGAAGGAGAGGTTATCTAGCAAGTGCAGCAACCACTTTCAAAACATGACAATTAAAACTCACCTGCATTGGATGTGGGAATGAATGAATGAATGTATAGCATGCATATTAAAACTGAATGTTGCTAAGAATTGTTTGCAAAAATAAATTTGACATCAATATAAATTGAAGGTTAGTGACAGGTCATGCAGTGTTGGATGAATACAAAGCTTTACACAAGCATTTACATACAGTTACATGCAGCCACAATTTGTTTTTTTTTACCTGACAGTTGTAAATATCTTCGACTGATCCTCTCTAAACAGGTGTGCCCTTTTAAAGAAACAAATCAAACAAATTATACCAATCATTGAATATCATGAAATTTAGGGAAAAAATGTCTAAAACAGTAATTTTTTTATTTGGTCTTTTTATGAAAAACTTATAATTTTGTTAAAACTTAACTGAAGAGCTCTATATTATTAAGATTCTAAACTGTACAATTTATTGGATATGATACAATACTTAGTAATATCTTCAACATTAGATGGATCAATAACAATTGGTTATCAAACGATGAGCTCTACAATGAAACCAACCAAACATTTTGGTCATCCATAGTCACACATAGAAGATTGAGATTTTTCGGTCATGTAGCAAGACTCCAGGAGGACGCTCCAGCAAAGGTTGCTTTAAGAGAAGCATTGAGACATACTGCTACACCAGTAGGAAGGCCTGTGACTACCTTGCTTGGAAAAATAAAGTCGCAATTTAAGGACGTTAACGTTAACAATTTCGAGGAAGCAATAAACCTTGCGCAAGATCGTGATATATGGAGGAGGTTAATCACTGAGCATGTCGGATAGACGAGACTCAACTTACTACTACTAACACTACTATACAATACTTACAATATGACTCAATACAAAAGGTATGTATGTGTATTGCAACCAAGTGTACTTGCCATGTTACAGACATTACTTAACATAAAGGTACCATGTCAAAACTGCAGGGGCTGCAGCATCTTGCAGCCAGACTGCATGAGACATAATCTTTCGTACTCTTCAGTTTCATACAATAGACACTGCTGATCTGGAGAGATAATCCTTTACCGACTGATACTATAACTCGAGTCATCCAAGTTGGAATTATGCAACTCTGCTGCAGCTTGTCTTTCGATAAAGTGACCAGGTGCAACTACTTAAAATAATTTTGGACATTTAATGAATTTGCAATTTTTAAAAGAACTGGGAAGATCAACACATAAAATTATATGAGTGTTTGTTTATAACGACCACTTGTTTTTATGAGGAAACAGAGCTGGGAAATTTCTGTGAATAAGTTTGGATTACTGAAACCATATAGCGTTACAAGCTCCAGAGCTCATGAAATGAACATGAAATTTGGAAAGCATAAGAAAAACCATCATTTGCTATTTAGTCCCAACAGAGATGGGGAAACTAACACTGCTTTTTTTGTAGTATAGGGTGTGGGGTGTGGGGGGGGGGGATTTTACTTGTTCTCCTAGCAGAGTTAGAGAGAACAAACATTGAATTTTCAGGAATAAATTGCTTTAAATTCTCGACTGAAATTGGGAAACAACGTGAAAATATTGGAACGTGCGCATGAGACTGTACGTGACCCCGTCTGTTGTTGGTTGAAAAAGTGCAAGTTGGTTCAAGTCAAGGCCTTTATTTTGTATTACATATCTTAAGTAAGCAAACATTCACCGTTCTGTCAATTTAAATATTTTGCCTCCAAAGTACACCGGAAAGACCAAAAATGGTCATAATACTTTCAAACTCCCCCCGCCTCCTTTTAATATTTTTTTTTTTGGCTGTTCTTCTTGAATTATTTTTCCCATCTGAAATCTTTATTGGGTTGATCTTAGAAGTTTTTAATTTTAGGGCAAAAAACTTCTGAATGGACTAGACTGTAGGAACGTACTTTTCAGAAACTTCTGGCAAGTTTTAAAATTAGACTTACAATGCCAATCAGAGTATAAAATGAAATGTTGGTGGTACTTTTAAACTTCCGTACAGTTCTTTGCTAGGAACAGCCACTGAATGATTATGAATGAAAACATATTCAATTATGTGTAAAAATAATGTGGACAAAAATACCTCAACCCCCCCCCAAAAAAAAACAGCTTGTAGAATGTTACCAGGTCACAAGTAAGAAAGTAAAGTAAACTGCAGCCAATGACCACAATGGATAGTAACAATAGGTATAGATATGTGGTAAAGTTCAACAGCTTCCTTCCACACAACCTTGATCAGTCTAATTCTCTTTAAAATCTAATCCTTTTTATACAGAGCTGGCAAAAGCCAACCAAATGAATCCTTGCAGAACTTGGCACAAAACACCCCCTTAGGCATCAAATATCGCTACAAAATAAGCACATTTCTCTAACTCTTTTCATAACTTTCTAAGTATAGCACTCAGAAAACTCTTTCTTATGTAATTTTGAAGAATATTGTGTCCTCTTTACAATGATGTGTCTTTATTTATTATGCGTGAGAACTAAACCGTGTACTTTTTAATCTGAAAAAGTAAAAACCAGTTTGGAGAGCAGTGAACCTCTTCAAAATGTCCCTATCTCTCAATGCTGACATTATGCTTGCTGGGAGTGTGATTGCGTTTAATATCAATTCCTTTCCTATGCCAAAGAAAAGTTTGTTGAATCTTCTCTCTAGTGATATAAATCTCCCCCTCCCCCTCCTCTTCCCCCACCCCCCTCTCTCTGCCCCTTCAAGTTAACTTATATTTGGAAATGTATATCGACTTGATTGGTCAATATTAAGGCTCGTACTATTCACCAGCAAATCAAAAGCATCGTAAGAAATTTGTGAAGTCCTTTCTTTACGTGGCTAATCTGAACACAGCACAGTGTGCAGTGCTCTCAAAGCAATTTGGGAGAGTGAAAATAGCACACTTCCTGTGCGTAAACAACAGCATTTAATTCTCCGACAACGCGCAGTTTATAGAGCAAAGATTTCCATATGATTTGAAGCCAATCCTTTGATCCTATGCCGTCAAGACCTTTGGTGGTCAACCGCATGCGCAATATGCAGTGTATTTCACTACAAAGTATGGAAGTTATTTACTACAAGTTTAATCATTTGTTATGCTTTTCAAACGCTTTTACACTATTTAACACATTTTACCCTTCAGAGTTTACCGACTAAAACGCTGGCTATATATAAATTCCTTTGAAAATAATGTGTACACATAACACAGAAAAAACAATTTGAAAAGAAACCAAACTAGTCCTCAAGAGTAGAAGTGTTTACCAGCCTGTCATCATGCAGGTAAGACAAGAACCTTGCACTGTCAAAAGTGCCCTACTAGAAACATTTAGTCTGAATTCAACTTGAAATATACTAGAAAAGGTCACAGATATCAGGATATCTCACCAATCTTACAACATTGATCATAGGAATAGTGTACTGTTATGTTACTACTATTGTAACACCCTCACTCCCATTCTCCCCACCCCCCCCCCCCCCATTCATCTGTGCACCTCCAAAAGAAATAAATAATCAAGAAAAACCAAGGTATATGAACAAGCACATAAATCATGTGCATATGATTAATGTTTTTATGATTTTAATATGTAAAAAATAAAATCATACATATGAAAGAATAACCAAGCTTTTAGGTATGACCAAGTAAAAATAATTCATGTTAAATGATCAAAAGAAGCCTTGTTTGTTGGGTGGGTGTTTTTTTTTTTGGGGGGGGGGGGTTGGGGGTGAAATTATGTTGTTTGTGCAGCAATAAATTGTATAAATTTAATGGAAGGGTTGAATGGCAGTGCGGAATACAAGGGGTATTGCATTTGCATATCGTTAAGTTGTATACATGTCAAATTGGAAGGATAAATCACATTGAGAGTTTAATAGGAACGTTAAGCTCTTGAAGGACATGATGCCATGATGAATTCACAGACCACCTAGTATACTGTGATCCTCTATAGTAATCCAATGGAAGAAAATCCCTGAATACTCAGTTACCGTTGGGACGAAAACCCAGGGAAGAAAATCCGCCCGAAAAATATGTGTAAGACACTTTGAATGGTAGAGTGAGGAGGAAGGGCAATGACCGGAGAGGCTGGTCATAGAGGGTGCACAGTGTTAAAAGGTTACCAGAAACTTCTAGGCACGGTAGAACGTGGTGCTAAGGTTGTGAACAGACAGGTAAGCAAGGAGCGAAGTAAATTCTCGGGTAATTTAGCCAGTCAAAATAGGTTACATTCGGTACACTCATATCTCAAGTTAGGACAAAGATATTGAGAAGGGTTTTTCAACCTAGTTATTTAAAGTGTTCAACAAGTTTTTCCTTAACATGTCTGCCACTTGAATATCCATTCCACAAGATATAAGGAGTATCCAATTACATGTGACTATATAACAATGCTTCAACCAAAGTGTCAACTGCCATGTTCACCTCTGAACTTTACAAAGTGCAACATATATATACTACAAATATACCACCATGCTAGATAGTGGAACAATGCACCGGAGACACAATATACTTGTTTCTGAACCAGCGGGCCCTGATTCAAACTGTAACAAATAACTGAACGGGTTATTTCAAGTGGAACTGAATGCCAAAAACTGAAAACAGATTAAGAAGTGTACAACACACAAAGTTATACTTACAACCCTGTTTTGTATTTACATTACCCACAGAAAGTGTATGATCAAATATTTTCTGAGATGGGAACTTACAACTCTCTCTCCCTTTGGAAATTTTTAAAGCAGCATGCATTCAAAATTCCAAATGGCAAAATGCACTTATTCAGCAATTTGCATTTTTTTTTTAAAACAAGTAACCAAGTATCCAGCCAAATTGAACCACTAGTTATCAGACAATTTTTGCCCCTTTCTTTTTCAAAGCAAAAACTATACATGTAGGTTATATACTGTAGCTTATAAATGCAACCTTGTTGCTACATGATAGTTCTAATATGTTAAAAAGGACTTGGAGTATAACTAATAGATCAGAAAATGCCACACCACGGCCTCCTGCATGTTTATCCCTCGGTCCCTTCACTGTAACTATACCCATGTGAACCAGGGGTTACTTTTCACAGAAAGTGATCCCTGGGTCATGGAACCTTCATGGAGGGCTACCTATTACATAAAATATGATGATTAAATGAAATAATAGAGTTTATAGGTAAAGTACTGATACACTATGTCACTTAAGATAATGGGAATCTAGCATTTGATGTACACCAAAAGGTTTGGGTATTTGCCAGACACAGAACTGGTCATACCTGTCTCTAATTTTCTTCTTTATTTCTCCATCTACACCTATAGAGTCGTAAATCACTGTAGCTGGCATTTCGATATTTTATGGTAATTAAAAGTAAACTTCAGAGGCTAATGTTAACTATGCAAAACACAAAAATACAAAATCATCCCTGCAAAGACACAATTTGTATTTGTGGTCTTCTCAATGATGATTACTTATGGTATTTCAGATCACAATTGTCTTTTAAAAGTGTTTTTTCATCATCAGAGCAAAATAATGGTGGTTAGGTCGACCAAATCAGATTTGGAAGTTGCCTGACAGAATACTAGTTGTTGTACGTAAATTTTGCACTGCATTTGAACTACACACCCTGAAACACTGTTGGTAAAATGATAAGTTGTTATCACCCTCCATCACTATGGAAACGAAACAAAACAAAAATAGTTGTAGGCCTACGGTCAGTTTTGAAGGGGAGTTTCACCGGCAGCATGATCTTCTATTTATCCAAAGCTATAGCCATCTCTCTTGCAGTACATATTGGTCATTCTTTGTTTATACCTTGCTTTACTTTTTTTTGGACCACCAAATTTGCTGTTCAGACACACAACTCAAATTGTATGACCTGGTTGCCCAGGGAACAATCCAATTATTTTTCTCAGAATTTTTCCGCTGTAAATACCCTTGTTCTTGATATGGATGATACTGTTAACATGACACAAATTAAAAAGAACCCTAAAAAAGTTCAATTTAAAAAGCAGCCAGCTGCATTGAACTTCAACAAATAATTCTAAAAAAAAATTTAATTAATAAAAATATATAAAAAAATTATAAAATATGTATATATACAAAAAATATAAATAAATGAAATTTGTAATAAATCTAAAAAATTCTAAGAAAATGAGGGAAATTACCAAAACTGTTCCTTGTTAATAATTGTCGAATAAAAAATGGCATGGTTGTAATGATGAAATTCAATCTATAAATGTTAATTATATATTTGTTACAATGTCTTAGTTATATCAAGTGCAACATTGTTTTGAGAAAGGAAATATCAATGGGGCCACCAAATGCATACGGCCGCTTTAATACGGGGGCGTGCGGTGCTTGAAAAGTTTAAATAGATAAATTTTGCCAGAGGGCAACGTTTGTTTACCACACTTCCACATGTTAAGTATTGCATGATGACCCAAATGAATTGGAGATATTCTTTTGATAATATTTGCATACTGTCAACAAAGACACGAGTCTTTGTGTAAGATTATTTATACTTTGCAGTTGGTCACAACGGAGAGCTATTATGTCAGCGATATACCGAGTTGTGCCCACCCCCCCACCCCCCCCCCCGATCAGGGCTGACTGTTAAAGGATTGAAAAAGGTCATCTATTCCAAGACCTTTACTTGAAATTGGGTTCTCTGAAGACAAAGTTGGTCATCTGAGAGACACTGTCTTTATAACATAAACCCAAAAAGGATCACTTTTCTTGGATTATAATCAGCTGAAATTTATCTGGGGTCCTAACTTGTTAACGAGTTTCATGATTTTTAGTGATTTTGCAGGCTGTCATCTCTGTGGGTATATAACATAATTTTGATGTGGACATAATAAACTTTGCTTTCATTGAATACACATTGGTATTTGTTCACAACAGGTTACTACAGAAACATATTGCAAATGTACAGGCCGTTTATTCTTAGGCTGCATACTGTATGGACCTGTACACTGTGTTCGAAGCATTGGCGTTATGAATGCTTGTTCATACGACGGTTCATACATGCACAAGACCAGTTGTTTGTTTGGGACCAAAATATGGTAAATTAAATCACAAACATTATAAAGTTATGCATGTTATTGTGGGGAAGCAATTTGCTATAGTGACACGATCATCCTTATAGTCCTATCTGCTATGCTAAACAACGTCCTGTGTCCATGGTACATGAAACAGAAAGACGATATTTCCGGGAAGAAAACTCATCGGAAAAAAAGAGCATAGGTCACTCCCTGAATGGTCAATTCGGAAGGAGGATAAAAGTGGTCAGAGTCGTGGTTGTATAGGATATAGGTCGCAGTTCTAAACTGTTATCAGAAAGTAGGGTAAATGAGGGACAAAAGCAAATCGTAACATACTAATTCTAAGGGAACTTTTGTCTTCTGAATCAAACTTTGGTCTTAACGAGTAATGAGACTACTACTGCTGAAATACAACCCCCAATCTATAGTTTATGCGACTGCTTTAAACAGCTCCGTTTTGCTTGAGAGAATCCCTTTTTTTTCTTTAATTAAACCTTCCTCAGTTTGCGTACTGATGTATGACTACTTATCCCATTCATTCACATACAATGTGGTTTCAAAAGAAAATATTTGCAAAAACTTGACTACTATTATTTATCGATCAATAGCTCTAGTACAAAGTATGAACTTTACAACATTTACACAACTCAGCAAACACAGGCAATTCATGAGTATTCTTGTTGAATCTATGATGCCAACTAAAGAGCACTCACGTGTTTCCTGTGGTGTTGGTAGCACTTTGTTGTGATTGCTTTTACAAAACGTTCCTAAAATTCAAAAGGGAAAAGTTCAACAATTTGACCAAGATTACTGAATTATAACCAGGAGCACCACTAAAGGTTTGGACAACTGAGTTAACTAAGGTCCCCCTCCCCTGTGTCCGCTCCCCCATAGTGTCACCCCTTAGTTGAACTCAAAACTATAAATTGCTAATGATTAAACTAAAACACACTCCTAGATGTTGTTGAAGGTTAGGCAGTGATCTTAAGGATTAACTGATTCACTTCTTTTGTGTACCCTGTGTTATACATCTTTTCATCCCTCATAAATAGTAACTGTTCTTAAAACTTACTTCTGGTGGAACTTGTCTTGACTTGCAGATAGCTTTGATAACGGAAAGTACTATTACCGCCAGAGACACGACACCTACACTTGTCCCTATGGGTAACAGCCAGGGCATACTCGCTGCTTCTGGAAAGAGATGGAAATTTAAACGAGATAAAAAGACAAAAATGACTCAGAAATTAATATTAACATGGTATGCGTAACTTACAAGATATGCACAAAAGTAACTTTGATATGTTAATGCGAAGGTCTGCTAATTATGTGGCAATACCCAAATTGGGGTTCGGAAAAACTTGATAGGGGGTGGCAGGATATTACCAGATGTTGGGAAATTTGTCTACAGTTTTCAAAGCTAGCTGACTAAGATGCTTATTTGATGCTAAGGGCTTATTTGTATTATCAAGTCCGTAGCATATAGGCTAGTTTGTATGCATTCTGAGCATCATGGTACTGACAGGAGAAGATCTGGTGGGTTTTGGCTAATTCCCCAGCATGGAAGATACTGGGTCGTGGGGCCTAAAAGTTTGCAGACCCCTGTGATAATGTGTCAACCATATTGAATGAAAAGTGCCGCTGAAGAAATACCTGGCACTCCTTTTCATGGAGAAAAAATGTAGGATTTAGTTTCAATATTATTGGATATAGATCACATTTTTTATTACATGTTTTCACCTCACCGTCTTCCCTCTATCCTTCTCCTTTGCTCACACTCTATTAAATAAAAAAAAGACAAATTCTTGACCTTTCATATACTGTAGTTGGTAAAAGATAACTTTTTACAAAGTTCATGAGAATTCATTGTCCTTTTAAGAAATAATGCCCGAGGCAGTTTAATATTTGACATGAAAATTTTTTTGATGGCACTTCATTACCAGCATACAGCTTTATTGACCTGCAATGATATAATCCTGGAACTGTTCTAATGCTTGTCAATTTTAAAAGATTATCAGAATTTATAAAAATAAGTAAAAATACATGAATTGCCAGGGCCCTTTCTCAAAGAGAAGAGGTGTTCATTCCAACAGCTGAGTGTACAACCGAAAAGGCTCACAAGATGCTACATGTCTGAAAATTGTGTGATAAATATAACTTTTATGTTACCCTAGTACTAAACCATCAAAAAACTTCCCACATTTGAAAATAATACTTAAAGATGTCCCCCACAACCCTGTTTGACTTGATCAAGGTTATTGGGGAGCCAATACTGGTGATCTTTTATAGCAAAATCCTCTCATATCCATTTGTTTCTATGGAAGAGTCCCATTTCCACTGTCAATTTCACAGCTGTCAATAGTCCAGCCAACCCAATGAATAATGTATATATATTGCCTCATTCTATATCCCGATTGGTTGAATGGGCGGAGCTTGTAAGGTCGCGAATATATACATGCACGTACTTGATGTTGATATCAAGCGCGTGCACACCTTCGTACATGAACGCACATATGCACCATGCACAGGTATTCAAGGCGAGGTGAGGGCAGGCTACTCCACGAGTATTGCGTGTGATCGATGAATAGTCATTATTGGGGGCGTTATTATTGCAAGGGTTTTTAATTGTGTTAGGTCCTTATGTGGGAGTGTTAGAAATGTAAAAGGAAACGATATCATTGGCTAGTTTACACTATGACGTATTCAGTCAGCCATGTACTATGTTAATACACACAGTTTTGATTAAACACTGCACGGTCAACCCTATTGTTCAACCCTATTGTTCACTGTAGTAAAAACATGACCTGGAAATCCATCCAGGTCCCTATGTACAACATTCATTGTTAAATTGTTTTTCCCTCTAATCAGTAGTGTACACTTGGGTGTACATGAAAATCCATGTATTAAATAATATTAGTCATGTACGACATCACACGAGCCCTCCAAAGTTCATGTCCGTAAAGTTTTCCATTGAACTGGCTTTGCGTGTGCGGTGAGAAATGCAACAAAACAAATAGATATGTGGTCTTTTACACCCAAATTCCTTTACGACCTGCGACCAATTTGGAGGAGAGAAATATTGCTATTTATGTGAACGGACTTTACTAATTGAGTATTAATTTTTATCTTTATACAGTACACCTTAAAGTATGAAGGAGGTAGATTCAAGAGAATTAATTGAGTTACATATCGGGATGATAAATGCAAGAATAGCTCTATTTATAGAATTGAGAGCATCACAAAGGAGGACAAAATGACTAGCGACAAATTAATGTAATTATGAAAATCATGACCAAAGAAAATAAGCGATAGATGTGCCGGTTACACCAAGAAAGTGTTTGGTAGTAGAATCAGAGGCGGCACTCGGTCTGGTAGGCTTGATGAATTAGGGGGAAAATGCAGAATCCCTTCATGTATTTCTCTTTTCAAGATTTAATTTTTTTTTTTTTATATATTATACAGCTTCATGATTATAAGTGAAATTACTTAGTGTTGCCTAGCAACTATGAGAGAATAGTCTTTGATCTCTTAACGTAAAACAGAAGTTGCAAAGACTAGAAATCCATTTCAGGTTCGAAAATTGCACTATATGCAGGAAAAGCAGATTACAATTTTTTTTCTGAAGGGTACAGAGACCTAATACTTGAAAAGAAACAGGAGTAGGGAAAATTCATGAGTACAGCCCAGCAAGTATGTCATCCATATGTTACACATCTCACATGAGTCAAATTGGTAATTCATGAAAGCATATATGATTACTTCTGCATATGCTCACAATTTATTTTCATGGCATAATTGAATCTAGCCATTTTTGCAATATTTGTAACAGAAAACTGTCATGGTGACAAGGTGAAGAAATTCTTTCTGCTTCTTCACATTGCCCAAGATTGAACTGGGCATTCTGAAACGAACTAATACTGTCTAACATGTACAACCAGGGATTCTTGACAAAATCCTGATGAAAACTGACATGCAAGTCGGCTGCTAAACAAGAGAGATTCTCGGACATAGCTGACTGGTTTAGGCATTTCCAAACCACGACAATTACCTGTCTCCATTTCGATCGACCTAGCCTATTCAAAGGTGTTACATTTAGCACTAGGGCATCCACTGACCCACTTCAGGGTTTTTGCCACACATATCTTCATTCTGTGTCTACCATTCTGAGGGCTAACATTACAAAGTCTGCTATTCCAGTAGTATGTCTGTTAATGGCACGTCAAAGTGCATGTCTGTCTGTCTGTCTGTCGTGATACTCAATGCATCCATTCATAACGTACTGAATAGACAGCTAGGAAAGAGCTCCTTGACCCATGAAAAATAAAAGACTAATTTACGAATATACGATTGTGAATCAATTGTGCACTGTCCTATAGCACACCATTTTGGTCTACATATATACTTTCAGTAAATTGGTTCACTACTAGTTCCTACTGTAGGAGGAGCCGAGGGGTGGATCCAGGGAAAGGACCTAATGGGTCCAGGCCCGAGCCTCTGAAATTTGTTGACACTAAAACTTAGTTACAAATATAATTTTGTTCAAAACATGGTAAAAGTGGTATGCTTCACCCACAGGCATTTTTACCCTGGATGTGTTCTTGAGGTGCATGGCTATTAATTTCGATATTAATTTCATTATCGGATGAATCAAGTCTATACCGGCCCTAATCACCGAAAAAATCCTTGATACGCCAAGTCTGCAAGGAGCTATAAGGCCCAATTAGCTTCCTGTGTCTGGTATGACTGTGTGAATCATTGGTTTGGTGCAGGGCTTTGAATGTTTAACAGAACTTCCTTGCAGTGTTTAAAATACATTGTAGCCAGCAATCCTTATGGAAACAAACATGAATAAAGTTCATATCCAGGGAGCTATCATATCCCTGCCCTCACCATAACAAATTTGTGCCACTGGAGAATAAGGTTACATAAAAACTGAAATATGTGCTGTTAATATAACATACACTGACACAATTAGCTCAAATAAATAATAAACACCGAGCAGCTACCATTGACAGAAACCAGTACCAATCTACTAGGAGTCAGGAGGTCTGGGTCTGATCATCTAAAGGGACCAAAGCATATTTGCTCTGCAAAGTAATTCTTGAAATGATTTCATTCTCCTCAGAACTTGCTATATAGCATACTCATAAATATTCTTGCTCTCAAAAGATTATGAATTCAAAGGGACCTGAAGAGAGAACTGAGTTGTCAAGGAGATACATGCAATAAAAAAGCTGGAAAACTAGTACAGTTTTGGAAGGGAACTGGACAATTATGGGATTTGGGACTATGTTCAGAAAGTGATTTACGAGCTGTGCCTTATGACTGGAAGACTTAATCTCATAAATATGCCAGGTTTATGGGTGATATGTCAGAGAGAAAGGAGCATAATATTTCTTTCTATGTCACTGAGCTTCATGGGTACTCATGTAGAGCATGCAAAGTGGCATAATTAGCTGTTTCAGTTTGGGAAACTGTCAATGTATACTTCTATGGTTACTATACACAACTTCATTTCATTGTAAAAATTGCATTCATGTTACACTTCACCACCAAGTAATGTAGTGATGAATTGCCAGCAGCTGTTTTTTAACACTTGGTTGCATAGCTAGCTTTAATAAGTTCAAGGAAAGAATCGTATGTAAGATTTACATAATGAAGAACTTGGGAAGATGAAGCACTGAGAGTGATAATGTTGTGCGGAGACAGGAAAGCAAAGCAAAGTATATCAAATGGAGACGATGCTATTTCATTAAGAAACAATTAGTTTACCACCTAAGAATGGCAATGGTACAAAAACACAAAACTCATTCTGTTTTTAAATCCGTAACAGTGTGAAGCCAGGTGCACAATACCATAAATTTCACGAAACATCTTTACATGTAAAATAAAACAATAAATGGCCCGTATTTAAACACATGTATTGTGAACCAAAGACAGCGGTCATGTGGCACTCCATGAACTACTGACATGCTTGTCATTAAAACAGAAATCCCAAAACTTAAAGGGTTTAAATATTTACAGTGAAATATTGTTGTTAGCAAACTTAATTGCAACCTACGTTTAATCTCGACACGGTGAGCCAGAGTGCCTAATGTTAGAGAGGACGCATGGTAAAGGGGAGGAAGGCAGGAAGCCAATCAATAAAATGGACTCACTTGTTGAACTATCCTTCTGGAAACTGCCGTCAGAATCCGTCTGAAGATTTGGAATGCTTGTCTTCTCCTCTGAGGATACTTGCAATGTTGCTCCCATCGTCGTCGTCGACATCGATGAAGAGGTTGTGGTCGTAGTGGGTTTGCCCGTAGATAATTTCACATCTGTACTGTCTATTTCTTGACTTGAAGATGAGATCTGTTTAGAGGTGCTCTGAATTGTGGATTCTACACTAGGTGATCTGACTGTTGTCGTCATTTCTGATACGAATAAAGAGAAGGAAAAAAGAAGAAGGATGGCAACATTAATTTTGAAAAGAGCAACAAAGTGGTTGGTCAGCTAGAACAATAGGATACATATTTGAAACAGGTGACTTTCATAAGACAACATAAGGCAAACCTTTTGACTTACGGATCGAGAAGATTCATCCAACTGAAAAAA
Organism: Apostichopus japonicus; assembly: GCF_037975245.1. Classification (NCBI taxonomy): domain Eukaryota; kingdom Metazoa; phylum Echinodermata; class Holothuroidea; order Aspidochirotida; family Stichopodidae; genus Apostichopus; species Apostichopus japonicus. Next base: position 8,141,414 of record NC_092571.1, on the reverse strand, counting down.
GGATCTCGTTAGACTTTAATTTGGAAAAAGATTTCATCCCTGAAATTCTCATAACAAAGGCTCAAACTTGTCATGCATGCTTTTAATGGGGATCAGTGTTGCATATAAAATATACTAGAAAGCCATTTCAAACAATTTGGGGGGGGGGGGGGAGGATATATATACTAAGAGGTTCACAGCATCCAAGAAAGTCTCTTTTGAAAAGTTTTGAATTCATACTTGTGGATTGTATCTAAAACTGTTAGTGTCGGTGGAAGAAAGGTATTTTGCTTTCAGCTGAATTATACAGTAATTGTTGAAGATTAAAGATCTGCTTTATTGGCTCCAATAATAGCAAGCTATAGCTAAGAGAGTTTTGTGATTACATAATCGACCTGCCACAGTCTTAAATCGACCTCAGGCTGTATACAATTAGCCTGCATAGCTTCTTAACACCATCAGGCTCTTTGTAAACACTGTGTGGAAATATGTTCATGTCTACAGTGTAGTTAATCATACAGCGTTCACACAAAGACCCCTCATGCAAGAACAAAATATGTGGCAGGCGTTGCAGACTAATTGGTAAACAGAGGTCGTTCTACGACCAAGGCAGGCCGATTACGTAATCTAAAGAAACTTTTCCATGCTAGCGTGCAATGGTTGGGGTCTATACAACAATCCTTATAAGCAGGAAATAATTTATACAGCATATCCAGCAAAGCAAAATACTATTCAATCTAGTTGAATTGCTATAAATCCAAAGATGTGTAGCAGTTATCTGTACAGGAATCATAGTATTTTATTATAATGACAAAAGCTTCAGAGCCGCTACACAACATTTGAAAACTAAATTAGTCCCTGTTAAACTCAATATTATTTAAGGTTTTACTGGAAAAAATTATAGGGCTTAGAGGCTTTTGCATGTTGCACTTTATAAATTACTATTATTATTATTATTATTATATTCATAGATATATTTCAACCCACACTGGATGTAACGTTGCACGTAAAATCCATAGCCCAGTATAGGGTTCAAGGGCTTTAGAGCAACACTGCATATAGGTAGAGACTGGATGTTTTTATCAGTGGTCTAGATTTTCCAACTCATTACCATTAATACACTTTGCACATCACATGATCAGGAAGTGCTCTTCGATGCAGAAACAAATTTTCGACATTGTTACTATCTTCTGCCATCAGGACATCCCTGGTTTCATGATAAAGTAGGTAAATAGTGACCCTACAATCTCACCAATTGGGGGGGTCAGGCATAAAAAATTGGTGCAGCCAACCTTGTATATAGATACCGTTGTTGTTTAATGTGCAGGAAATAATGAAAAGCGGGAACCTCTTGGTACTTTAATCATTTGATCCTCTGATCTTAATCCTGTCTTTTCAAAACTACAAATTTTTTTCAAAATCATTGTTTAGCTCAACTGAAAGCTTTCAGCTGAGCTATAGCGATCGTGCGATATTTTGCCGAAATTCTGTCACTTTTTGCCACTGCGTTCAGTTGAATGACTGCCATATCATCATTTTTCATTCAATTTGGCTGATATTTTGTCAGTGACTTGCGTGAGTTAAGATTTCATGAATGCAATATACGTTATAAATTATCTGAATTAAAGGTACTACAAAGGCAGCTCTGCATTTTAAGTATTCGAGAATGGTAATTATAGCCTTTTGACTTTACAAATATATATCAAACTTTCATCATTGTTTATTTCAATAAAAAATATTTTAAAAATACATTTATCTTTAAATCTTTTCTTTAAAACAAATGTTTACAACTTTCTAACATGGACTCCCCATCAGTAACATAGGGATACCATGGGTAATTAATTGATGACAATAATTTTCGTTGTAATTATGGAAGGAATCATTTGTCATCATTTTGATGCCAAAGAAACTGTTTGAAGCACCTGAATTTGTGTTTTCTCATCCATGATTTTTGTTCCGCAAACAACTGCTCATAAAGAGGCTTTGAGTCAATCATCCGAAGTGTCTGCAAACAGGTTCACCCTGCGTATTAATTCACCTGCTTGTGAGCACTGGGCTTTCTGTCACATTTTTAAACAGTAAAGATCTTTTTTTTTTTTTTTTTTTTTTTTTTTTTTTCCTCCGTTTATTTCAACTATACATTAATATACAAATATACAAATAACGTATCCATTCAAAAATAGCAAAAGTTAAATAACAATGAAATTGAGCAACACCATGCAGTATAATATCGACCAACATGGCGGATAGAAAACAAATTAGTTTGATAAGAACAAGTAGAAGAATAACCACAAGAAGAATTCCAGACTTACTAGAAAATATAACAACAAATAACAGCAAATTATAACAATTGAGGATGTGGAAATTGCGAAAAATTAAATATTTGAGGTTTTTATTAATGAGGCGAAAGCATCCTTGAGTTCCTCGAAATTAATGTTATTCTTATTATTCTTTTTGTTATGACGAAAAATATAGTTCTCCACCTTTAATGCAAACGTGAACTTATGAATAAATTCATTACAACTTAAGGTCTTGTTTTGACGCTTGGTACTGAAAATATAGAACTTAAGATGAAGAATGAGAAAATTATAAGGGTGACGTTTCTTTAATAAAAACCCGAAGAATAGATCCTCTTTTGTAAAGTGAATATTTATACCAATCACCTTACTGACCACTTCACCTATAAAAGAAGATGTGATGTGACATTCCCAGAAAAGATGATGAATGGTTTCAATTTCAATTTTACAGAATGAACATAACGTGTTGTCAGAGATACCCATGAGGTTAAGGAGTCTGTTGGTTGGAAGAATTCTATGTAAGAAACGGAATTGAAAGTAGGAGAGTCTCGTCTCAGAAATAGAGTACCAGGGCATACTGAAAATGTTACTCCAATCGTGACAACTGAAACCCCTAAACTCTGCTTTCCATTTGGCCAAAGCAGTTGGCTCCACTGCAATTTTAGTCATGTAGAAATTACGATAAAGATACTGAGAAACAGAACCTGTATAAAACAATATGTTATCAAACAAATCAATATTTAAATTAGTAATGTCATTTATGCTACACCCACTCTGCTTCCACTGGAGAGGGATACTGCGAATCAGTCCCCAGTAAACAGTAAAGGGAAAGTGTGCCAGCTGGAACTTTTCTTTAAAAGTGTGGTAACTTAGGGCCTTATTGTTAATGTCAAAAAAATCCGAAACAAACTTCACACCCTTTTTGTACATGAAATCATAGTAGAAAATCTTGTTATTGATGCGAATATGATGATTGTTCCAAATGATTTGTTTACCGAAGTTATCAGAGGGAGAATAAAAAGAAGCCTCCAGCCAGGCTCTAACTGTTTGGTCTACAAACATATTAGACAAGCGTGGGAGATCTTCCACCTTACAATTACACTGAAAAAGCAGCTTACCACCTAACTTGGACAAACTGTCAGCAAAAAATAGCTTCCAGACTCCTTCAGTGTTATCGCAATAACGCTTTATCCAGGTACATTTTAAACTGTTAATGAAACTTGGGATGTGCACAACATTTAAACCTCCTTTATCTAAACCATTTATGACACTGTTTCGCTTGACTTTATCCGGGTTTCCTGACCAAATGAAATCAAAAATGGTACTCTCTACATCCTTAATAAAGTCACGCGGTGGGTTAGGAAGAACCAAAAACAAATACACAAGCTGTGATAGTGCATAACTTTTAACCAGAACATTGCGGCCTACCGGGGTAAGATCTCTTGTAGACCAAAGTCGCAAACAGCTTTTAAGCCTTGAAAGTTTGGATATATAGTTTAATCTAAAGAGATCGTTCCCATTGTGCGTAAACCAAATACCTAACATCCTAACAGGACCAGCGGAAAACTTTAGATTATAGTTGTTTACAAAAGCAGGGTGGTGATGGACGTAAGACCCGAGAGGAAACAAAATGGATTTATCCATATTAATAGTCAAACCCGACGAAATTTTATAAATGTTAAGAATACGGAGAGCTTCATTTAAGGATGACTGGCTACCGTCCAGGAAGAATGTGGTGTCATCCGCATACTGAAGAAGCTTAGTTTCGATACCACCAATTTCAATACCATGTAATCTGCTACACTTTGTATAGATAGCCAAAACCTCAGTACAAATAATAAATAAGTACGGGCTAAGCGGGCAGCCTTGACGCACGCCTCGCTGCACCGGAAAAAACCCGGTTGAATAGCCATTATTGCAAACACAAGCTGTGCAGTTGCTGTAAAAAGTACGAACCCAATTTATGAAACTTTGACCAAAGTTAAAAAACCTTAAAGATCTTATAAGAAAATTCCACTCTAGTTTGTCGAAAGCCTTCTCGAAATCGACGAACAACATAAAACCTGACATTTTTTGGAAATTACAGTGATCAATAAGATCAAGAACGTACCGGATATTTTCCCCAATAAACCGGCCGCGTAAAAAACCTGTTTGGTTTGGACCAATGATAGTTTCAATGACACATTTCAGTCTAGCAGCGATAGCCTTTGCACCAATCTTATAATCCGTATTCAGTAAAGTAATTGGGCGGTAATTATTTAAGTGGGTAGAATCTTTTTCCGGTTTTGGAATGAGGGTAATAATGCCTCTGGATTGTTCATGAGAGAGATGGATATTATTGTAGGAATAATTTAAAGAGTCAACTACATAGTTCCCCAGAAGATGCCAAAACTTTTTATAAAAATTTGCTGAAAGGCCATCACTGCCGGGAGATTTGTCATTAGTTAAAGAGTTAAGTGATATACTACACTCCTCGAACGTAAGTTCCCCTTCACAGCTATTAGAGTCATTCTGATTTAAATGCTTCGGGGGCAAATTAAGAAAAATAGTATCCGGGTTACAATGACTGCTCTTATATAAATTTCCATAAAACTTTTTGATATTTTGGAGAATAACATTACCGTCCGTATGAATATTACCATTAGCATCACAAATCTTACGAATAGAGTTCTTTTGTTTATTGCGTTTCTCAAGGTTAAGAAAATATTTGGTGTTCTTTTCGCCTTGTTCTACCCAACGAGCACGAGAGCGGATAATAGTTCCTTGAAGTTTAATATCATAGAAGAGTAGCTGTTCATTTCGGGCATCTTGTAATTGTGTTCGGGTCTCAGGTGAATCGTTGCTGAATAGATGTTGTTCCAGTTGGGCTATTTTTTCTGTAAGCTCTTCCTCTCTGTGTCGCCTTTCTTTTGCTTTTTTCCTTGCAAAGTCTATGCTATCTTTGCGTATCAGAAACTTGAGTCCTTCCCATCGCGATGATGGGTTTGAGTATGAGATATCGGGTACGTAGTCCTGGATGGTATTTGTGATCGTAAAAACATAATCTGGGTCGCTTAAGAGAGAATTATTTATCTTCCAGTAACCAGGTCCTCTCTTCTCGTTGGCGAGAGTGAGTGAGAGATTTACGAAGGAATGGTCTGATTGAATGCCTGGAGAGTGTGACGACTCGGATACTGAATGGGCGATATGACGAGAAATCAGGAAAAAATCTAAACGGCAGTACAAACCTGGGGTGATATTGGAGGTCCAAGTAAAATTTTCAGTTCTGGGATTTCTCTCCCTCCATATGTCGATTAGGGACAGCCCGGTCATAAAAGAAATACATTCGTTCCGTGCACGAAAATTTGTTCTTTGCTGCCCCCCTTTCTTGTCGATGTCAAGACTGAACACAAAGTTAAAATCTCCTCCTATGATCAACGTATCACAAGTAAACACAGAAATGGTTTGAAAGAGATTAATAAAAAATGTTGGGTTATCCAGGTTGGGGCCATAGATGCACACAATGGTTACAATCTTGTCTGTAATCGCTATATCCGCAATTATGTATCTGCCTAAGTCATGACTATGCCACTTTAAAATGTTAACGTTGAAAGAGGGTTTAAATAAAATGAAGACACCGCAACTGTCATGTGTGCCATGAGAAAATATAATTTGTCCTCCCCATTCATTTTGCCAGAGTTTCTCGTCCATAGGTAGGGTGTGAGTCTCTTGTACCATAATGATTTGTGCATTCCTTCGGTGGAGATAGGAAAAAAGACGCCGCCTTTTATTATTCTGACGCAATCCCCTAGCATTATAAGAGACCATTTTGATGTCGTCAGCCATTTGAGAACTGGATGATATTAAGTGCTGGAACAGATACGTCAACGAACTTGATGATAGTGGAGGATGAACACAAACAAGGAGGATACGAATACATTTTAAATGGCAGCATAGAGTAAAAGATCAGGCAATATTATGATCTATATATGATAATGCCCTCAGCTGGCCCCTCTTTGACACCGTTTTGTTTTGGTGTCTTAATGATCGAGCTCAGCATAAAGGCAACACAAAGCAAATTTATTTAAGTTAGTATTATTTAACTACCAATCAGAAAACCACTTCAAAGTTGTGAAACTGTTACAAATTCAATGACTCTTTTACCAAGTAACACATTAGTTGTCACAATTCAAGCTATTAAAGAGTTGAAAGCATTCAGACAAGTGAGGGTTTTACTTGGCGGCCTGGGCCAAGGATTAGATGGGATGCATATTAAAGCAAGTGAAGCGAGAAATATTGGAAGTGCAACAAAGCAACGATTCGCTAGGGCCAGATTTCTTTTCATACCGTAGGCCCCTTTGGAGTGAGGATAGAGTAATTAATCTAGTGTTACCCAATTATTTTACCTCTTCAACATTAGAATCAATCACATACAAGAAGAACTTACAATCAATCTTCCCAGATAAATTCAATATAGGTCAACAGGTCAACATCAAGGAGGATACGAATACATTTTAAATGGCAGCATGCGTTTTTCAGGCTTTGGGACCCCTAAGGCTCCAGGGGGGGTTGGGCCTAGAGTCAGTCCCTTGTGTAAGTTCATTTCAAATAAATAGAATTAACTTGAAGCAAGATCTGTATAATAAAATTTTGCGAGAACTTTAAATCTAGGGTATCCATAGATAAGGTACACTTCTGTAGACATATTTTTGACTGACAGGTTAACAAATCAACTTTCTAATCATATGATTGTCAGCTATCATTGAGCACAGGTTTATTCTTCTCATTGCACATCACAAAGAAACAGTGGGTATTCCAAGTGGTAAGAATGGCACGGTAGAGTGGAACCAATACTTTGACCAAAGAATTTATAAAGGGTAAGGTCATGCAAATAACCTATCAGTAAAAGTGCTGCCATATCATCATGATGCTGCCCACAATTAATAGTAGGATACAGTGTTACCAGTTAAAATGAATTCTAGCTGACGAAATCTAGATCGTGTAGTATGTGATTTATGAATTTTTCTTTGCATATCAAAATAATCTGCAATGTGTCAAGATGTGATAATGTAAGTTATGTGACAAAGTCAGGTACCACCTGAGGTAGTTGGATACCTTGAAATATGTTAGAGTATATGTCAAAAAGACATTGTCACCAAAAACCAATTTTAACTGTCCCTCTAAACGTCAATTCCATTTCTGTCAAAACTGTTAGCACTTGAATTTGATCAGGACATTGTTTCATAGAGAATAGTTGAACCAAAGTAGTTTTCAAAACTTTTGTCACAAAAATGACATCAATTTTATGTTCAAATATGATCAAGACAAAAATGAAATAATTACAGTGGCTAATTTAGCAATGATCTCTTACTTGCAGTAATTTATTATCAAAAGTATTTAATATTGACCCAGCAAAAGCATGTTTCTCTCCTAAACAGCTAATTGATGTAATTAACGATCCCTTTTGTGCCTGAATATCACTGATTCCCCAAACACTTTCTGGTTTGGTGATTTACAAGCGACAATATTCACCTTTCTCCCAGTCTACAAGTGCATCTTCCATATCTACCTAAACTACATGATTGGAACGTTTAGGAACAGCGCCCCACTTCTGGGGCACTACCCACCTTCTCTTCCTTCTGGATCTACCCAAACTGGATAATGATGTAACTATCTCTATATATATATATATATATATATATATATATATATATATATATCTATATATATATATATCTATATATATAGAAAGACTTTTTCCAAATTTATATTTAAATATATATATATCTATATATATATATATATATATATATATATATATATATATATATATCTATATATATATATATTTTTTTTTTTGTTCCCCCAAAGTCTCGCTATGTGAATACAATGCCCTGGATAGTAGGCCGGGGAATAGGTCTGCCGTACTTTACATTGTTTTTTTTCTTAATTACAAGGTCTTGTTAACACGATGTCCTTGATGTCCTGTAAAAGTCATTCAGGTAAATCAGAAATAGCTCACATAGAAAGACTTTTTCCAAATTTATATTTAAATATATATATATATATCTATATATATATATATATATATATATATATATATATATATTTTTTTTTTTTTGTTCCCCCAAAGTCTCGCTATGTGAATACAATGCCCTGGATATGTAGGCCGGGGAATAGGTCTGCTGTACTTTACATTGTTTTTTTTCTTAATTACAAAGTCTTGTTAACACGATGTCCTTGATGTCCTGTAAAAGTCATTCAGGTAAATCAGAAATAGCTCACATAGAAAGACTTTTTCCAAATTTGTGATGTACCCTGGACCCGAGAAGACTGACCGTGAATGGTGCTACCCTGTCCAGAAAATTGTTCCCCATTTTCAGCTACATTTTTACTCCAAGTAAAGAAAGGGAGAATATAATTCACTTGTATTCTTCTGTAACTGTTATCATTTGGTATTAATCCCTTTCCTTGTTGATGTCGACTTTCCATTTTCCTATTTTCAAGTGCACACTTGGACGAAAAATATTTTACTCTTCTTGCCCGACAACCGTTTGATCAAATGCATTTGCTTAACATGACATGCGTTTTTAATGTAATGTAGATTATATTCAATCTTTCTGCATTATGTGTGTGCACACTCTCGCTGCCCTTTGACCAAATAAAATACTCCAACACTTTAATATCTGGGGATTTACTTCGCTAATCTCTTACAGTCTCTCACTCTTTATTCGCACTCTCCTATTTACCTACTAAACTACAGGACTCGAATGCTTTAGCATATGGCACTCGCTTCTGACGCACTTGCCCACTTACGCTTCCCCTATGGCTTTAACCAGCAGCAGAAACATTTCGTGAAAAATCACATAGTTCTTCTGGATGATAGAATTGGAAGAGTAAGTGTGGTGGGGGGGAAGGGAGGAGGGATGCCCCAGTAGTGAGGGTGCAGTGCTAAAACGAAAGCCTGCATCTAAGTAGATAAGGAAGTGCAGATGCAGAGCTAGAGGCAGGTAAGGGACAAACAAAGTAAATTTTTGAAGGGCAGTTGTAAAACTCACCTATAAAATGAATTTGAAAAGAATATCCATTAATACAGTCTTCCTGATAACTGTCGTCTATACAACATTTAACTTCTTCCTCTCCCGGTCTCCTGAAAGTCCACGGAATTGAACAGAAACACTGATATCTATTTGCATGAAGGTTCCATTTCAGAGAACAAGGACAACCTCCCAGATGCCTCTCTCGGTTCTGTAACGAGATATAAACGTTCGTCTGGCGCGGCCGAATCTGCGTGTAAGGTATGCAGGTATAGTTTATATTTGTGTCGATATAGAGAGAGTATTCCCCGTTTGAATCTGGAAGCGTCGAGCTGATGGCACCATCTACAAAACAGGAAGAATAAAAAGGAAAGAAGAATAAAAAGAAAGCTTTATTTCAGAAATTTATGAAATCTGAAGGGTCGGTCCTATTTAGTGACTCGTTTAATTAACCAACCCCCCAAATGTCATGAGCATTGGCACCAAATTTTAGCTCGTTAAAAACTGCCAGGAGTTTCCAAAAGCAATTTTCTTTAGCTGCCCCTAATCCTACAAATTGTTCCCAGCCTTTGAGGACCGATCAAAAAACAGACAATTATTAAATGACTCTATGTAAATAGTGGCAGTAAAATGCTTGAGATTTCAGAATGGATGAGGATTATCTTACATTCTACGCATGTGTACACACTTTCGATGGTAGAATGAGAAGGAAGGGCAACGACCGGAGGAGCCCGTCGTTGAGGGTGCACAGTGTTAAAAGATTACCAGGGCATACTAGACACAGTAGAATGAGGTGCTAAGGTTGTGAGGCGACAGGTAAGCAAGGCGCGAAGTAAATGAGGATTATCTAACATTCTGGCATAAAATTTAGGGGCAATGATGACCATTCCCTATACATAACTCCTTTAGGTAGAACTTGCATATATAGTCATGTAAAGTAGTTCCATATACTAAATTGTGTATCATTACATCCTGCTTTGCCATATCATACAAGATTTAACAATGACCAGCACTGTCAAAACAGATGGGAAAGTACCTGATTTGCGGGGAGACATGTAAGACAGTGAGTGAAAGAAAAATTTGTTTTCGACGGAGTTAATTTTGACAAAAAAATTTAACATGAGACTTCAGATTTGAATTTATTATTATTAATCGTCCAAAAGAATGCTCCCAATTATCTATTTATTCAAAGAATGGTCAACGATGCCTCAATTTCAACAAATATTTCACCGCCACCCGCAAACTTATCGTGATTCCTCCTCACTGACATATTGAATTGTCTAAAGTAATACTATTCCATATCTGGAAATAAATTCGACAACCACCCCAAACAATCAGGAAGGTGTATTTCAAAACTGTTACCAATTGTTTTAGCAAATTTGTAGCCAATACTCTGATGACCCTTTAAATCCACATGATTTTCTTCCATATTGCCACATGAGAATCCTGTCTTTTCCTCCAGCATGCCATACGTGTGTACACTTTAACCTGTACCAACATACCTCGGGCCTGCCTCCAGAAAGTAACAGATGAAACACCACTAGTGGTGTGAGTCACCCAGAATGCAACAGACCGAATAGATCTTACATCTGAACATGATAACATCACTGTACATCAATATTAGATGAGCTTGTTTAGTCAAGGGTAAATTGGCGCGGACAACTCTGATCTTGCTGGAACCCGAATTATTTTTACGACACTCTTGGGGATTGATAGCAATAGCACGATACAGATGAAATGTGTACACAAACTTGATCCAGAGAGGAAGTCGTTCGGTATACTTGACTGCATCCTGTGTTTAAACTAAGATGCAGTCGTGAAGAATAAAGAGGGGAGGTGTACACCAAACTTCTTTTAAGACATAACAAACGAATCATTAATTGAACTTGAAGGCGGTCGAACGGAAGTCAGCACATGTCTACATTGAAACCCTGTCTTGCTACAAGTTTGCCTAATGGCACATTTAAGCCTTACTACCGTGAAAATCCTGACTCTGCCCCGTTGATGGTTGTGAAATATTTTGTCTGAGCCCAAGAGTTGCAAATTTCAGACGACTCAATTAGTCCTTTGTAATTATAAATGATGACAACTTTGACCTCACTCTGTTTTGTTAAAAATTGTAGGCTAGGCTTGGGGTTAGGATAAGATCTTTTATTATATTTTTTACTCTGTAAATGCAAAAACATATATTGCAACATTAATGGGCAACAAAACTATTTCCTATGTTCCAGTATGTTAGTGTTTCTGAAGATATCATGTTGCTGCCACAACCAGCGACTTTCTAAAAAAAAAAAAAAATGTACTGTTGTTGCTGTTCACTTGAAAGTGACTATGTCTCCCCCCCCCCCCCACCCGATCTCATCTATTGGTACATTCTCTAGACCCATGCTATATTATGCTGCACCCCACAATAACACATTTTATTACTACAATGACTACTGAGAGAATTTTTTCAATATTAGCAAAGGAAAGTAGAAAGAAATTTGAATTTTGATTAGTTTCTTGCATGTCATTATTAAACATAATATGAAAAATTTTGGGCTATGGAAATTATACGACTCAGTTTTAACGTTCATACTTAAGGTGAAATATCTAGGAAATTCACTTAAATTGTGGCCTTGATCAATGCACAGTTTTCGTATAGGAAATACTAGGTGAGTTTGATATACTTTCAAGGGACAGAGTTACTCAATTTATACAGAACAAACTCCTTCCATCTATGACATTCCTAACTAGCTGAGTCCCATAATCAAATGATATCAGAGCATCACAGAATATTTTCCGGTAAAAGAAGAAGTTGTAACTATAATCAAGTTTCTGGAAAGAGGTTTTGCAGCTTAGTAAATTTGATGAGGCCCCTTGCTGTAGTGACTCTATTAGATAAATCAATCAATTAAATCTTTAAATAGAATCAAGTTCAGTAATTGACAGCCATGAATATAATTTTACAAGATTACACTTAAAATCTCTACAGTGCTGTAGGTTTACATCAAACACTCCAATCTGTATAATAAGTTCTGTGTAAAATGACGGCGACTTCCTATTCGAGAAATAAAGTAAAACATACTATATCATACAACTACTGCAGGAAAGGAACATTCATAGGTTGGGATTAACCAGAGCACATGATACAACCAAGATCTGTCACTACACTAGTGAGAAAGCCATCTTCACAGGTCTTTGCTATGGGTCTAAAATAGAAGGGGCTGCTGTATATAACTGTTTGACACTTAACAGTTTTAACTGCCACACTAGAGTATACCTCATGCACATAAGCTTAGGAGCCCAATTTGATTTGGGGGGGCTGTAACGACTTAGCCGAAATATAACCAACATTTTCGAGCGCGTTCAACATGTTAATATGCATATCATATAGGCATGCATCGGTTATTACATCGCATGCCAATAGTATACAATCATTTGCTGTGTTACCTTCCATATTGGTTATATTTATTGGGGAGGTGGTTACAATAATAATGATAGTAATAATATCACTTTAATCATGGAAAAACACATTGCAAATTATGTTTCTTTCAGTAGGTGCCCGAAAAATTATCTGCATATTGCCCGAATTTTCACAAAAATTTTTGGTTGGTGGGGGGGCTGCAGCCCCCCCAGACCCCCCGCCTCCTACGCCTATGCTCATGCATGCCTAAAGGATAGCCCCTCCCTCTTAACAATATAAAGCATGACATAGTGCTTGTATATATCGTTTTGTGATATATATATGTGATCAACGCTTTCTGGACCTTAATGCGAAGAAGACCAAAAGATGGTAACTGATTTTAGAAAAGTCACAAAGGAACTCACGGAGGTAACCATTAAAGACAGCGTGGTAGAATATGTCTCACCCTACAAGTATCTTGGTGTAGTAGTGGATGATCAGCTTGCTAGGCGCAACCACATTGATTATTTGGTTGACAGGATCAACCCAAGATTGTTTTGTCTCCATAACTTACACAAATTTAATATCAGTCTTCGCATCCTTACTTTTTTTTATAATTTCGTGATTTGAAGCGTGTGGCTGTCTTGTATATATTGGTTCCATTATTAGACAAGCTAGTAGTATTTTACGGGATAATCAGCTTATGGTGGACTCATCATATCAACATTACCTTGAGGCTATAAGCTTTACACCGTTCTTGAAGACAACAACCACCCCCTATATGTATATCTAAACAGTGCAATAATCCCTTGTAGACAAGGGCGGCAGAACCGGGGGGGGCACAGGGGGCACGTGCCCCCCCACTTTTCCTCAGGTTAAAAATGTGCCCTTTTTCTACATAAAAATTGAGGTGTCTCAAGTTAGCATTAGAGGCCAGAGAACCAGAATGAACACTCGGGAAGGGCCGTTTCCGGCCATCTGAGGGGTTTGTAAAACCAAAAAATTTCTTGTACGCTCCGCGCCAACCGATGGTGGCGCTCCGCAAGTGCCCTTTGATGCCGGTGCCCCCCCAGATTAAAAGTGCTTCCGCCGCCCTTGCTTGTAGAGGACCCATGAGATTACCATATGCTGTTACCAAACCGAAACAAATCATTGTTTATCCCCCGTTGATTAAACATTTATAACAATCTATTCAATCGTAAGGTTTCTGGTTCTTTTCTATTTTAACTTCTTTGTCTCTTAATTGCATATTTTATTTTTATGCATTCTTATGTATTTATAAGTTTAATGCGAGCATGCGATTGCCCTTCTGGGATTTAATAAAGTTGAACTTGAATCTAACACAAATTCACCACAAGAAAAATTCTGCGTGACTGGATCGAGGTACTTTGCATACGAATAACAAGTACCTCGGTTGTAAAATGAAGGAATTTTGTATTCATTTGACATTCTGATCAACAAAAGAACCATCACCAAATGTGATGCAACACAGATTTTTATGACTGCAAAAAAAAAGGAAAAAACAGCTCTGACAATTCTCAACCTGTTTTTCTATCGGAACAAAAGTTCACAAAGATATATTTAGCTGAATTCTAACAAGGTTGAAAGTCCTGAGTTTAGCATAACTAGGCTAAATATTGCCTTAGAGCTAGTTTCTTGTTTATTGCAAAGCACTGTCCACATTTTCACCAATTGGTAGGATGGAATATTTAAATATGAAGGATTTATCCCACTTAAACTGTCTTTGCCACAATATAGTTTCTTCTGCTTGTCTTTTAACTCTAAAAGTAGCAACACGGTGTGGTAGTAACTTTGGTCTGGTGGAACTAGTGAGCAAGTACCTCCCCGTCTGGTTCTGTTCATGCTTAACACACAGGACAATAGGTATATTTCTTTTTTAATTTCTATATATGTAAATGGACAATAGAATACTGACTGGGATCACTGGTCTCGAGCTATCCAGCCAAAAGTTTCTACTTTGGCACAAATAACTGAAAATGATTTTCTGAAGCTTGCTAAACAGATTGCATTTGTGGCGGACATTGACAGTTACTATATGATGCTAGTATACTGCCAACACTAGTAACAGAGGGGCAAGCCTGGTGCTTTTGTGCAACTTGTACGTTCTCTCTTTTCTGGAAAACTTTTCCTGTCAGGAATAACATAATATCGTTTTCCCTTCCCTGCTCCTTCTCCCCCTCTCCTGTTTACATAACCAAATGCTTGGCACTCCAGCATTTTGCACCAACTTCCGAACAGTCTCCGAGTGGCTCGTTAACATCTTTTTTAAAGCACCCTGGTTGCATCATGGCGGCCAACACAGTAGGTTTGAAAAAAAGAATTAGGAAATTCCCGGAAATTTGGGGAAAGGTAGTTTTGACTAGTTATTTCACAGAGGGTGTAAGAATATTATTGTCTACTTTGAGGTCCCTACAGTACAATACCCCGGTGTTTATATCTCATTTAATATAAGTTTTTGTAAACAAACGTCACACCAGAAAATTGTTTGAAATGAAAAATGTGACTAGACAAACCAATAGAAAGTTTGTAGTGGGATTTAGTATTAGAGTCGGAGATGAGAACCAATCAATAACCAATAAACAATATCCCTCTCAGATACAGTACAGCAAAGAAGCTCTCCATGGGCAGAAAGGCTGTTTTTCACAAAAAATATAGGGTAAAGAAACATTTATAGCGGGGACGTACTTGGCTAAACATTTCTATTGTTTCTACCACTCGTTCTTGCAAATATCATAATATCCCAACAGGAAAGTATTTTACATACCAGTTCATGGATAGCTGGAATGTTGTTATATTTATCTATTGGTAGAAACCCCCAAACTTTAATACCAGATTTGGATGTTTAAGAGTCGTACGTCGCTCGAGATACAGGTTAGAGCAAGACTAGTACTGAGGTTGTGAGGAGAAAGGTAAGCAAGGAAGAAAACTGAATAAGTGTAAGTACTTTTAATTAAAGAGAGCTGGGCTAAGATTCGTTGTAAGTAATCAGAGCAAGAGAGGGTATTGATATCAAGTTTGAAAGGCTAACCATATTTCTGTTCATAATTATCCCACCTGTTGGCAGGCCAGTTGACAGGCCATAAACTCAGCAATGCCTCAAATCAGTCACTTGTAAAGATACCTGCTTTTTGTGAGAAAGAACCTTGATCCTGAAGAATCTTGCTGGTACAGTATATCAAATCTTTCCTGACTTTAATATTCAGTCAGATTACTACAGAAATGCAGGAAGCGTAGACTAATGCATTACCTATAAGTAGGTTATCAGGCATAAAGTGAATACAAAATGTGTGACTTTGCGATCTCTTTTAATAATTTGCTTTTTTCACAAAACAAGAAAGAAAAAGAAAACCATTGGTAACAGTTGTAGAAAAATTATGGAAAAATTGCCAACTAATGGAATTCTAAACGATTTTAAGTTATCAATTAAGATGGCATAATTCATACAGAATCATGATGCATCCAACTTGAAGAAGGAAATTTACGTACATGTTCAAAAAAATATATATATAATGTAATGTACATAAAAGTAATATTTCATTACAAGGAGTCAGGTATTAAAGTGAAGAGGGCAAATTAATTTAACTGGATTGAAGCTAATTTTACCAAGAAGCAGAAAAATGTTTTTTTTTATATTTCAAAAAAAATAAGTTTAAAAAATTCTGGAGGTCCTATTGAATTCCATTTAAATCTGTAAGTCCCCGGTTTGAGTCACTCCCAGATTAATGTATGTCGTCCAGTTACAGAGTTGTTGACAATTGACAATTCATAATCATGGACGTTAAATATGAATGTTAGAGACTGGCTTCGGTCAGCTTGCGGCTTTGATAAGCCAATGAGGCTTCTTCGCGAGTTCCTGCTTGCAGGAGGATCTAATATACATACATACATACAAGTAATAGTAGAGCTGTACTCACTCATCCTGATGGTGGAGTCCTGAAAGTCACCCCGTGGATAATTACTGTTGTGGGAAGATCTCTCAGGAGCAGCATCAGATAAGGAGGAGGAGGAGGCTAAAATCCACAGGCACATGAACTTCACGAAAAGCCTGTGTATTTTCTTAACGGCCATACCGGAGATACATCTGCCTAGTCATCTGTTAAAAAATTAAACACAACCATCAACAAATACATTGAAAACTAACAAAGGGTTCAAGGGTTCAAGGGTTAAAAATCCTCCACCAGTTCTTTGATTTTTTTTAAAAAATCTTTTGGCCAAACAGGTGACCAGTGATAAACCATGGATATCACAATTTTAAAACTTTTTTTCAAATTCTGATGATACTGTATCTTCAAACTGTAGCTGCAAAAGGTGATAAGAGCTTTTAGACAGAGATCTGGACTGTTCTGACAAAAATGTTGGATATGTTCATTTTCTGGGAGAAACTATTTGGGTTTACTTACAAACATTAATGTTGATGATACATAATCTGCCCCCCCCCCCTCCCATCCTGCTTCTCAAAGACACAAACCAATTAGGATCATCTAGATAACTCACTCTTCAACATACAGTAATATCTAACAATACACATCTAGAAAGCATCTTACAGTGTTTATAATTTGGGAGCTTATTTGGTACATTATGTAAGTGGCCACACAGAAAGTGGATACATTTTAATGAACCAGGGAGTGGACAGTTCTATATGCGTTCACTCAAAGCTGAATTTTGAGCTGAACTTTGAAACATTAAATGTTTGGAAACAAAAACAATATCACATAACATCAAATTTGAGGTTTGTTGGTTAAAGAACCTGCATGTTTAGATTGGTCAACAATTTCACCAAATCTTATGATTATGAATAAAAAGTCAAATGCTCCTTGATAAAAATAAGTCAACTTCCCTGAGTTTTCACTGAGTTTTCAACTGATTATATAAACAAAAAGATCATAAAGAATGTTCAAAACTTGCTAATTAGGAACAGCCAAACACTTGTATTAGGTCTCTTAGGATAAATCCTTTGTAATAATGGTGCAACCCAATGTAAAATAAAGCTTTGAAAGTCATCAGTAAATTAGGTTGCATTCAACTATTTTAGCATTCTTAAAAAAAATCAAGAGTACCTCCCCCCTCCCCCCCCCCTCCTGGAGGTTCTGAGCTTGAAAATGTTGGCATTGGCATGGACATTTATATTTGTCCATATTTGAGAGGAGGATGAGGAGGAAGGGAGAGGTTGGAAGTTTTCAATTGAAGAAGTGTTAGAAACATGCTACTGAAGCAAGCAAGTATTTCATATCAGTGCAGTATTAAATATATATATATATATATATATATATACGTATTCAAATACTACGGTAACAGGCAAGGCAAGCAAGGGTACATTTATATATGTCCATATCTGAGAGGGAGAGGGAGGATGAGGGGGAAGGGAGAGGTTGGGAGTTTTTCAATTTGAAGATATGTTAAAAACGTGCTACTGAAGCAATCAAGTATTTCATATCAGTGCTGTATTAAATATACATAAACTTATTATAATACTACGGTAACAGGCGAGGAACGGTAACAGTTTGATAGAGACACTGAATAGAGGGCAGTATATAATGGTATCGATAGAGAAGTGTGAGGCGTGAATTAAATTTATTCATCTGAATGGTATTGCATACAGTAGGTAATTCACTCAACGTGGTTGATAGGGTCACTTGCTGCATATTTCTAATAGATACCCTAAATAATGATCAGTATTGCCCTTAAAATCAAAACAAAAAATGAAAAAAATAGCTGAAAGTGTCCACAAAAAATACAATCTCAAGAGATTATGATGCTCCTCATATCAATTCCCTAGCGCTCTTCCTTATGCAGCGGCAGAAAGTCAAAACAGTTACTACCCAAACCCCTCGTTGACTTACTGTTAGGCCATGTTTTTCTTCACTGATAACAGTTCTTTCCTCGTTTCATTACACTTTGTCTAAAACATCTTTAGATAGGTGG
Organism: Apostichopus japonicus; assembly: GCF_037975245.1. Classification (NCBI taxonomy): domain Eukaryota; kingdom Metazoa; phylum Echinodermata; class Holothuroidea; order Aspidochirotida; family Stichopodidae; genus Apostichopus; species Apostichopus japonicus. The sequence goes on along the minus strand of NC_092571.1, from coordinate 8,122,794 downwards.
AATAAATCTCTTCATATCTCTGTTGTGTTCTAGTTTCTATTTAGCATGGCACAATCGGACTTTGGGGGTTAAAAAATGTAGAAATACGTAACTTTTGAAAACCAAAAGTCACACGTTAAACACACATGGCAACATGTAGCGTCGTGTGGCTTTTGAAACTGCCATTTTTGAAAGTTCAATTGTGTCACTATAACACTGGCCCTCCTCTTTTGTCTAAATTGAATATGCATTACAAATGAGTGACAGATTCTATACATATAACAAGAGCCCAAGGGCACTGTGGTTCCTTGCTTGGGGTATATGACAATACACATAATATTATCAAGCAAGATTGGGCTCAAATAGTCCAAGTAATTGTGGTCCTACATGTTCCCATAAAGTAACCAACACTATAGCCAACACTTTTGTGATCACAAAATGTGATCAGATTTTTGATCAAAAGGCACTTTTGAGATCTAAATATGGCGTCAAAAATGTAAGAAGTATAAGAGACCTACAAGCGTGTCAACAGATATGATAACATTGGTGACCTCAGATGACATGACCTTTAAGTTTCAAAATGTTCCACCACCCCATTCACAACTTGTCCCAAAATATCAACCATGTCACACCTTGGCATTGAGATTTAATTGCATTAAATGTCAAAAAATTAACTTTGAACTTGTATACATAACTTCACACACAAAGGTCACCCGGAGGTCAACCATTTGACATTTTTGATCGGTGAGACCTAAATAGAGCATGACTGTAAAAATTCAAACATTTTTTCTTTGCCCATTTTCTCCCCCCAAAATACTACTTTTTTAACATTAGCTGACCTTTGGTGACGTTGGATCACATGACCATTAAGTTTGAAAATATTCCCCTATACCATTTGCAACTTGTCCAAAAAAATCAACCTTGTCACTGGGAGTTATTGCATTAAATGTGTGAAAATTAACTTTGACCTCATATAACTTCGCACACGAAGGTCACACGGGGGTCAACCCATTGACATTTATGATCAGAAGGTACCTTTAACATCTGAAAATAGCATCGAAACTGTAAAAATCCACAAAACACGAAAAGGTCACCAGAGGTCAAATTAAGGTCAAGGGGTCACCCAGATGCGGGTCGACAAATGGATTACATTGAAGCAACTCCCAACCCTAACAGACAATTTGTTTTCAAGTTATCGCAAAAATACTAGTTTGTTTTAACATTAATTGACCTTTGGTGACCTTGTATCACATGACCGTTATGTTGGAAAATATTCCCCTATACCATTTGCAACTACTCCAAAAATATCAAGCTTGTCACACCTTGGAACTGGGAGTTATTGCATTAAATGTCTGAAAATTAACTTTGACCTCATATAACTTCACACACGAAGGTCACACGGGGGTCAACCCATTGACATTTATGATCAGAAGGTACTTTTAACATCTGAAAATAGCATCGAAACTGTAAAAATCCACAAAACACAAAAAGGTCACCAGAGGTCAAATTGAGGTCAAGGGTCACCCAGATGCGGGTCGACAATTGGATTACATTGAAGTAACTCCCAACCCTAACAGACAAATTGTTTTCAAGTTATCGCAAAAATACTAGTTTTTTATCATTAATTGACCTTTGGTGACCTCGGATCACCTGACCGTTAAGTTTGCAAATATTCCCCTATACCATTTGCAACTTGTCTCAAAATATCAACTGGGTAACACCTTGGTACTGAGAGTTATTACACTAAATGTCTGAAAATTAACTTTGACCTCATATAACTTAACATACAAAGGTCACCTTGGGTCAACTTATTGACATTTTTGATTGATGAGACCTAAATTAGAGCATCAAACTATACAAATTCAAACATTTTTTTCTTTGCCCATTTGCTGCCCCCAAAATACTAGTTTTTTAACATTAATTGACCTTTGGTGACCTCGGATCACATGACCGTTAAGTTTGAAAATATTCCCCTATACCATTTGCAACTTGTCCGAAAATATCAACCATGTCACACCTTGGAACTGGGAGTTGTTGCATTAAATGTCTGAAAATTAACTTTGACCTCGTATAACTTCGCACACGAAGGTCACACGGGTGTCAACCAATTGACATTTTTGATCGGAAGGTACCTTTGATATCCAAATCTAGCATCAAAACCAAACATTTTCTTTTTTGCTCGTTTCCTCCCAAAATAAGCACATTTTTTCTAATGTGACCTTTGACCTTTTGACCTTGGTTTCAGATGTAGTTTAATCTCCTGATCCAAAAAACAAAACGACAAGTCTGTACAACCATCCTAACTCTGACCGAAAAACTTTGACCCCATATAACTTTGCACATAAAGGTCACACAGGGTCAACCTGATGACATTTATGATCAGAAGGTACCTTTGACATCTGAAAATAGCATCAAAACTGTAAAAATCCCCAAAAACATGTAAAGGTCACCAGAGGTCAAATTGAGGTCAAGGGTCACCCAGATGCGGGTCGACAATTGGATAACATTGAAGCAACTCCCAACCCTAACGGACATTTCGTTCTCAAGTTATCGCAAAAATACTAGTTTTTTATCATTAATTGACCTTTGGTGACCTCGGATCACATGACCGTTAAGTTTGAAAATGCTCCCCTAACCAGTTCACAACTTGTCCCAAAATATCAATCTTGTCGCACATTGGCACTGGGAGTTATTGCAGTTTTAATATTTTCGGTTTTTGGACCATAACTGACCTTTGGTGACCTTTGTCGGCACCAGAAACAATAGGGCACACCTTCTCCATATGGCGGATCTATAGTCCAAGTTTGGCCTCAATCCAACATTCCCTTATTGAGATAGAGCGTACCCAAGCAAGTGTCACAGACACACACACACACATACACACATACATACACACACACGCCAACCTGACTGCATAGGTTCCTTTTGCTAAAGCAAGGAACCAAAAATTATTGTGATTGGCTTAAGTTTTCAATCGGACCTAGGGGTAACAAATGAGAGTCTTCGTTAGAAAATATCGACCTTCTTGCCCAACCTCGAGAGACGCTATTGTAGACGCCCGCGTGGTAGCGCCTAGTATAGGGGACTGTAACTACGCACTGCTTAATCGTTTATGTGTAATTATATTAAATTTTGTTATTGTACCGTTTAGAACTCAAAATTAGTTTAAAAGCACATTAATTGGTAGTTTTACCTACCCAAATTCCAATATACATTGAGAATGCAATAGTTTGCGTCACAGAAATAAAAAAAAAAACCGCAACAGAATGGATCAGTCCAATCTTCCTGACCGCGTTGATCCACAGCGCTCACGTTTGGGAGCGATGAGTCACACTTAATCCTTCAAAGAGCTTATATTGCAGTACTTTTTAGTGTCGTTTTGGGGGGTGAAGGAATTGATATGTCAAACTTATTGGCAGACATTAAAGAGTGTCCCATTACACTCTTAAAGTCTCAATGTGTGTTTGTTGATAAATTTTGGAAAAACAAACTTCCAAAAGCAGATTCAATATTTCTATTCTAAATACACTCTGACCAGGTGGGTTTAATGGAGAAAAGCTGTCGCAATCGAAAAAAAGAAATTTATTTTCTGTTACCTCGCGAATGATTTACTGTAAAATCACTGTGACCGCCCATATCAGCATGTTCATTATATACAAATGTTACCTATATATACTCGTATCCTCCACTTTTTTTATCCAATTTCACGGAGGAAATATCTGAAAATTTGCAAGCTACATCGGTAAGACCGAAAGAAAGATATATACTTTAAGAGAATGGACCAATCACAGGCTAGCACACAGGCCTAACGGTCGTTAACAAAACAGAGAGATTTGATTGGCGCATGATCTGTTGGGTGGGGCTTGAATATTTTGATTAAAGTTTGTAGAATCTAAAACTTTAAAAATCTGACGAATTTTATTCAGCTCAAAATGTTGTACGACAGATATCTCAATAAAAATAATGATTATTAATATGAAAATTACATAGAACGGTGTCATTTTAACTGAGCTTTTGGGGGAGAAAGCTGGAAAATTCAAAGTAAATATTTGGCAAACATGCATTGAGACTTCAAAATGTCTCAATGAGGAAAAGTACTTTTAAAAAATATTTGATGAAAGTTGAAAATGAGTGATGATTGTTTCACTTTCTTGCAATATTTGAGGTCAATACTAACGACCTTTATTTTATTTTTTTAACCAAAACTAAACTGAATGGTAGAAAGGCGTTGCCTCTAACTAAATATATATAGTGTACCTGCATTATAGTGACAGTATGATTGAAATCTAGGTAAGGCTACCTATATAAGTAATTGACTGGGAAAATATGCATTGAGTCATGCTACAATAAACCTCACTCAAAAGCTATATAATAGTACAATAGTATAAATTGGAAAAAGAACAAATAAACTTATTAAAAGGAGAAGATACAAGAGATAACAGGCACCAAATAATTATCATTTGTGTCATCAAATAACTATTTTTAGCACCTACATATGGGACATAATCTGCTGTGTCATGGACTTAAAAGGTTGAAGGAGAGCTATATGTACCAGGTGACAGAACCACAGAGGGTACTATATCTTCTCCTCCATTCCTCCCTCTACCCCACCCCTCCCCCTCCCCCCTCTCCCCACGCAGATGCCTATCATGGAATAACAACTATAGCACTCTACAAAGTACTATACATCTAAAGGCATTTCTCATTTTGTTCCAGAAACATATTGATTTGTCCAAACTTGTTTGTGCTTAGTACCCTCAATGCATCTATCTCCATCTGCCAATAGATTTTATTTTCATCTTGTCTTATACTGCCAATAATGGTATTAAAGAAATATTCCCATGTTTACATTTTAGATCCCATTAGGTACAAAGATGCTCACAGATCGGTCCAGAGCTTCGAATCAAATCCGGAGTATAAACATAATTTGGATGAAGATCAAACTGGATGATTTTAATCCGGGGGATCAAGACATCAGGGTTGAACACGGAGATTCAAATTAAGTGTGAAATTTGCATAATAAAAGTGTCACAAATGAATGTACAGTACATATTATTTTATACTAACTGTGTAACTAATGATGTTCCGCACTTTTAAGATCAGGTGTTAAAGATCATCGTATATTTGCTCCCAAAATATGCTAGAAGTCAAATAATGGTCACTCACATTCGACCTTCAACCAGCATTTCACTGCCATCCTCAGAGCATTCCTCCCCCCTCCCCTATTCCCACTCTTAGACATTTAATTGTTTAATTAACCCTCTCTTTTATAGTCTGAGAATAATTTGAAGAGTCCTTTTGATCATCAGTTTCAAATTTCAAATATTTTATGAATAGGATTTAGCATATGGGTAAAACGCGAAAAGACTTGAAGAAAGTGTGGTCATAATACCGGTCGTTGGTACTTTGGAAAACTTTTTAACACGCAAAATTGTGCAGACCCTGTACTATACTGATGACCTTCAAGGTGAAATCATATAAACTCCAAACGCACGTCATCTCAAGAATTAAGCTTAGATTGGTTTGATCCCCCCCCCCATTTAGTTGACCGATGCTCCGATTTCATTGTTTTACTACTAAAAAGGTAATTACCGTTCAGTCTAGGTACAATAAAGTGAGAGCCATTAGGTTGGGATCGATTAACCTGATAAGCGAAGAAGCGATTTTTAGCAAATATGCGTGGGTGTTTATAAATACTACATGGCTTGGTGCAAAATGGCTCTAACTTCCAATCTAACAAGAAATATTAATACGGAACACCAAAAGAACCACATAATGTTTTTAAGTTTATGATTTATGAGAAAGTACTAAAATATATACATATACATGATGATAATAGAAAAGAAAAGTTCATGTGCTAGTTTTACTGAAATTTAAGATTTTGTAGAATTAAAGTCTAAAATAACTTTAAACAAAGCAAATAGTTGTGTAGGTGGTCTCTAAGCCTAAATTTTTCAGTGACAAAAAGTTAGGAATGACTAGAGAGTTGTTAATAGGAGCTGCGGGGGTCTGGCATGTGTTTATATTCTATTTGATAGTACTTAGTTATTTCACACTGTTTTGCCGGATACAGTGATCATTCAAACACAATCACTAAAATAATTCCAGAGGTGTAGAACAGAGATCGTGGCCTTCGTCATAGTACAGATTGTATTGTTATTCCTTGCTGATAAAACCTTTCCTTTGAAACCTTTTGTAAGAGCATCGTCCTTCGGTACCATGACAATTAAAGTCAGTTATTTCTTTCTGAGCTATTAAACTAAAACTATACAATCACAAATATTTGGCTGATTAATTATAAGCTTTCAGAAACAATGACCAACTGCATATCGAATAATTTTCTTTCTTTTAACAAAATACGAATGGATAAAGAATGAAAAAAAATTCCAGAAACAAGTGGAGGTTTTGAACAGCTGTGCTGATGAGAATATGTGAAGAAGTGCAATGAAAATACCAAAACTTACTGGTTTGGACATTTAGGAGTGATGAGCTTACCTGCCTCCCCACAACCACAGCACTCTACAATGTCCAGAGTGTACTGGTAACCTTTCAACACTGTGCGCCCTCTATGACGGGACCTGCCGGTCCATGACCTCCCTTCTCATTCTAACAACCAAATTGTCTGGAACGTTTGATTCATGCCTGGTTTTTCATTGATTCAGATCTCACATTACTGTTGTAATCAGGACCAAATGCAATGAAAATGTCTTTTGTATTTGATGCCAAACTGGCAAGAAATGCATAAAACAGCGATGTTTACCAATGTAGACCTAATTAGTTCGCAGAATTTACGTTACGCTAGTTGAATCCTTTTTTACTCATTTCTTAGATGAACATGCTCAAATACCCAAAATTTTACATACTTTTACTCAAAAACTAAAACTGTTTTTTTTTTTTTACATTTAATGATTAACTCATCACTCCAACAATGTAACGTTTCCTTGCTAACTCACATCTGACATTGTGGCATCTATCTATGAAGTCAACATGCTAACAACTGAGTCTGTCACCCTGAGAGATTAGTCAATTTTAATCTTAATTGACTTCTCACACTATCCCTATTTATGTGCAGTGTATACAGTAAATTAACAGAAAAACCGAAAAACACATTGAGACACTTGTGGGTAGAAAAATGAAGGAAGGCCATTAGGGCCAGTGAGGGTGTACAGTGTTAAAAGATTACCAGGGCATTCTAGACACGGTAGAATGCGGTGCATAGGTTGTGGGGAGACAGGTAAGTGGGGAACGAAGTAAATACAGTAAATTAACAGAAAAATATCCGGGTAGGTCAGTGCATTAGTTCCATCACCTCCTGGTGTATCCCATATTCTTATTTGCATGATATGGAATATTTAAAAGAAATATGTCAGGGAAATTCAAACCTGAATATTTTACTATAGATCAAGTTTATTTCTATTTTCTGTTTATAACAAGATGCACAACTGGGAAAAACTGACCGGAAAGTTAAAAATCTTTGATGCCGGTGGCTAGAACAAGAGATCTCATAAATTAAAGTTCCTTTTAATTATTAGACCAAACAGTTACCACTACATTTGCTCATATACGGTATATGTTCATGAAATATCTGTAACCCTTAATATGCCCTTATTGTATAAATGTATATATATGCCCTTATTGTATAAATAAATAAAAATAGATAAAAGATAAAAAATGTATTATAAAAAATAAAAAAAAAAAAATAAATATATATCTTCAACTTTAAAGCCTTGTTCACAAATAAGAATTAACACAAGGGGGTATCTGATACCACAATTAACGGATCAACGTTATAGTGTGAGCGTTAGTTTACTCAGAATCAGATACCGTCGCAAACATGCTCGGACCCTTTTTGAGGCTGCTGTGGGTCCTGACCCTACGAGGGTGATGAAGATTGTAGTTTGAACAGTCAGTGCATAATGTGACGTGAGATTTCTAAGTACTTGCCATCATCTCACTTCCACATAAACACAGATCTGCAGCAAGTCTCAACAGGTATACAATGCAATACTGTCTATAAAGAAACGGATAAAGTTGTAAACAATCACTGCGAACTTGCATAAAATGCTTTTCGTTCATTGACGTGATCTGCCATCCATTCTCAAATGTGGGCTTGTCTGAGGTCAGCTTTATTGAAACCAAGTTCCTGAACAATTCCTTAGACTCCCTACAATCCTTCAAGTATTAAAGATATGTCTGAAACAGTTGATTGAGCTGAATGTATCATGGTAACCCCTGTCATCGCTAACACTAAATGACTGGCATCAGGCCAGAAGGGTACTAACCGTTGACCGTTGTTAAAGAATGTGTTGCTTTATAGTGACGAACAAAAATGTTGATGAAAGACCCCAACTGTTACTTAATCCCACATAACTCTATATTCAAATCCTTTACAAAATAATCTAGATAAAAGCACCAATTGTTCCCGAAATATTAAAACAGGCAGAAATTATAAAACTTACTGGTTTATATATTAACGAGTGACCCACTTACCTGTCTCCCCACAACCTATAGGCATAGGCATAGGCGGTATAGGCAACGAACGAAGTAGTCTCGCAGAGCTACTACCTGTTACCCTAAAAACGTTACGTAAGAAAAAACGAACGCATGGGCGAGAGTGTACACTAAAAACAGCCCCCAAAAACACCCTTCCCTACAAGAAAAGGATACTTATCAGGCTGGAAAAGATCCTTGGAAGTGCAGAAGTCCTGATAGGAAACTTCTAGAGTATAAATCCAAGGTAATCCGAGCGAATTTCGCGAAAATTTTTCTAACTCCGAAAAACACATTGAGACACTTTGTGGGTAGAAAAATGAAGGAAGGCCATTAGGGCCAGTGAGGGTGTACAGTGTTAAAAGATTACCAGGGCATTCTAGACACGGTAGAATGCGGTGCATAGGTTGTGGGGAGACAGGTAAGTGGGGAACGAAGTAAATAATATGTGTTCTGATCAAAGTGGGGTTTCATGGTAAAGAAAAGTATTGTTTAGGGCACACTCTACTTCTTTGGTCTATGGAAAGTTATAGAAAGGAAATAGCACACCTCTACAGCCATTGAAGACATAGCAATACACAGAATCCAAAACAATCCTGGCTCAACTATTGATATCTCGTACACAAGATTCACAATACATCAAGGGTGGTGTAAGCACTTTTAATCTGGGGGGGCACCGACATCAAAGAGCACTTTGCAGAAATTCGATTGGACTGATGCAGCCTGATATTTAGTACCCTTTATAACTATATTGTATTATCTTATTTGCGTATACACATCACTCCATCAACGCCCCCCCCCCCACCCTCAAGGAAAAAATGCATACTAGCACTGCAATATCCAATGTGCAAATTGGGAAACAAGGAACAAGTTTTCTTTGAAGACAGAATGAGGTGAAATCATGCTAGTTGCTAAAGTAGGAATCTTCCGAATTAGAGTTTATTTCTTGTTAATATCTTAACAAATTTTTTCCATTCGAAATAGCTCTGAGTTTGACCCACAGAAATTCATTAAAAGTCAGGGGCGTAGCCAGGATTTGCAAAGTTGTAAAGGCACGACTCTCTGAGCGGAGCGCCACCATCGGTTGGCGCGGAGCGTACAAGAAAATTTTTGGTTTTACAATGCCCTCAGATGGCCGGAAACGGCCCTTCCCGAGTGTTCATTCTGGTTCCCTGGCCTCTTGCTAACTTGAGACACTTCAATTTTTATGTAGAAAAAGGGCACATTTTTAACCTGAGGAAAAGTGGGGGGCACGTGCCCCCTGTACCCCCCCCGGTTCCGCTGCCCTTGCAATACATAATCATTGTTTTCTAGTAAAAGGTAAGAGAACATATATCCACAATCGGCTCATTTATTGCAAAATTGGAATCCAACAATCTTCAGGGTGTGGCGACCTGTTTACACATGTACTTAAAGGGTGTGAAGACTCGCGCAAAAGAAACGTCTAATGCCGGTAATTTGACCTAGTTTTCGAATGAGGTGTAACAGAAGTGTTAAACACCACCATCGATCCCAGAAAATACACACACAGCTTGCTACCGTCGGTAATTAGACACTAGTGAACAGTCAGTACATACAGCTGCGGTCAATACCCACAGCACAGTATACAAACGATACATCTTTGTCCAGATAAAGGATAACAAGGTATCACGTTTCATTACTGTCTGCATTTTGTAGCGACACAAGAAAAACGTCACTTGCAAGCAACAGAAAGTTAACTTTTTCAGATGGCCGCATGCGGTTTTGGGGGAGTCTTTAATGCCTTTAATATTATTCCCAATGATGCCTTCTTGAGTTAAAGTAAAACTTTCAAATTTCTTATATGATTAAGGATTAGTTTACGCTGCAGTCCTATAAAAAAAGCAGACTGAATAAATTGTCATCAATAGAAAAATAAATTGCATCCACAGACATGAACAATGCTATATCTATATCATGATTCCACTTTGTCAAATTCACACGATTCCTTTGGTGTTTTCCGGAATTGAAGGCACAGGAAATATATCAACCACATAATCGCAACATATATATTAACCTAGCATAAAAGTCATTTTTTGATGCAGCAGATTTTATATACCTTGTTTTGGTCGAGTTTATCTTAGTAGTTGAAATTTCTACATGTACATTGTGAACTATCAAATTATGTTACACAATCCTATAGTTTAAATGATACCAGTGTTGCTAGCTTGTTTTATATTATCCATAGTATATATCATCTATGAACCCATTCAGCCATTCAACTGCACTGACAGACATATCCAATCTCCTGTTTAATTTGGTGACTTTATTTTTTAGTCGGCTTTGTCAGGCATGCATGCAACCATGCAGTCACGAAGCCTACCATGCATGTCGGAAGCAGAAGAATTCTGATGAAATGAAAGTAGCTGTGCACAGTACACTAAAAGGTAACACCCAACAACATATTGGCAAACAAGTTAGGAAAATTTGTGGCTTTAAAGCAAATTCTTGTTTAAATTTAAGCAAACTTTTACCTTGACATTTACATCATCATGTAAAACTTTCTCTTCCATGCGAATATTACACAACAGGATAGAAATAGGTGATAATCGATGCAAGGGATGACATAGAGATGTAGAAGCAATCAGGGAAGGGGGTAAGATGTTTGTGTACGTACACTGTCAATGAAAGTGGAGCCTTAAGTGCTTTACCGCCCCCCCTTCCCCCCACACTTATTCACTGACACATACACACACAGGAATTCATAAATTGATACATTGTACAAACAAGAATGAATACCCTATAGCCATTCTGGGTGATTTCTGAATGGTAGATTCGAAGGAAGAGTCCAACAAGAGGGCGGGCCTGGGGCCTGGGCCCGGGACATTATAAAAATTGCACCAATTGTGGTAAGGCTAAGCAGAAAGGCAAGCATATGCAAAGGAGACAGGTAAGAGAGAAGAGATCAATGTAAATCAATAGGAAATTTACAGTTAATATGTCAACGGTCTGCAAAGTATGGACTTAGAAAGCATGGAGGATGTATGCATGTAACAGGCAGAGTAAGTCATCAAGTCCCCCCCCCCCCCCCTTCAATAATTCTTCAATGCTTTCAGTTCCTCATAGTTATTAAATTTAATCCAGGGGGAATGACACAGAGGTGAGAAAATAACTAAATCTCAAAAAGACCTGACCATATGTGAAGATGATTATAAACCAAACACCAGCCAATTCTCAAACAAATAAAACTTCTGCTACTCACATTAAAAGCAATTAATAAGCTCTAGTTAACCTCAAAACTGGAAATTAAAAGTTACAGCCAGTGTCTGCATCGTTTGGTCCGAATGGTCTCAATGAAGTCACCACATGTATGAGATTTTAAGCTGACCACTCTAAAGGATACAAATCCCTGAAGATTTGTAAAGTGTAATCAATCATAAAAAGAGGGATCAAGAAAATCACTGATTGAAGCAGCAGATCAGTTATCTATTTAAATTTTCGACAAGTGTTTTGACTGCGGATATTGACACAGATATAAAGCAAATTCCAAATAGACACAGCACTGTATGATCCTTTTTGACAGAAATATTTAAGATACCTTAAAACTTTCATCAGCTAAACAAACTTTTTGCCTAACGTTACTGTTACACTTCTCCAGTTAGATCTACAGTAAAACCCTAATACATTATTCTCTCTGAACAAACAAAATCAGTGTTTGGTTTTTAGCAAGTTAATATTTACTGAACATTTTCAAACATACTTTCATGAAAGTTTATTTTCAGAGATTGAGAGATCAAATGGGGGACAAAGAGGGTTACAGTAAAACAAGTGAGAATGAGTGACCATTTTAAGTCTTTCTCGAATATTTGGGATCATTGGTGCTGACCCATAAAAATAAATTATGTTCGTTGGTGAAACTATGCTATTTATTAAAGTTATGCTTTTTAATATTATTCTTTAGTTGTAAGGACTTAACAAAGTCCACATTCATGAGCGATTGCAAATATGCAGGGTGATTTTGTATTAAACTGACACTGGTGCGTATACACAACCAAATTTAATTTAAAATAACATTGTCATATCAGTATATGATACTAATATGACAAAAAATATCCCAAAAATTGTTGGTGCTGTAATTGACTGCTCTTTCTTCCACCCACTATTATCAACAACTGGGAGATAAGATTAGGCCAATTTTCTGAACCACCAGTTTCTCACTTTATTTAAAAATGTTACTACCGGATGTTTCCTTCCTTCCTCTTTAACCTTATCATAAGGACAAAGAACTTCTTACATAATTGTGACAGGAATCACTAAAAGAATACTCAAATTGTTATCAAAGAGTACAGTTCCAAGCGTGTAGTATGTAGATAGTTTAAAATACAATTGTAGTTTAAGAAACAAATGCGGCCCTCCCAAACCCATGCCTGAACTACACTCATTGGCCTAGCATGCAAGAAGGTAATACTACTTCTGTACACAATACTGTACAAGATTATCCCACACTTGCAAACTCGCCTGCCCTGTTTTTAAGGCAATCTCATGCTTTCCTGATTTTATGTGATAATCTCCCAGCAAAATTTGTTTCCTAAGTTTTTTTGTCTAAAATAAGATGAGAAATGAGCTGCGATTATGTTTGTGGTGTGCATTAAGAACGTTTAGAAAATCCACTTCATTTTCGGGGAGATAACTGGTTAGTAGAATAATTACATGTACTATTGCAGAGGTGTTGTCTATAAAACCTGAGTATGTAACTTTCTATATTGCTGTCTTATTGTTTTGGTTGGATTGTGTTCATTTCTCCCTATTATTCCCTAATCGTTCAAGTTTTGGGGATGTAAAGTTGTAAATCTCGCTCATTTTTGTGACAGCTCAGGCCGGCAGTTCTAAAATCCCAGTGTCCAAGGTGGACTGCATTACAATTGAACCTGTTTGCGGATTTCAATGAGGGAGGGGGAGGGAAGGGGGTGTGCACAGAAAAGGGAGTGTATAACCAAGGGGGGGTTGTATAACCAGAGAATATCCATTATCTTCCTCCCTAGTCCATCAAACCACATCCACCCCATTCCTCTCTAAAAAAAACAGCACAGCTCCAATCCCCTCCCCCCCCCCTCCGCCCAAAAAAATATAGGAAATCATCTTTGGTCACAGCATAGTGCACAAGACACAAAAGGAGGAAATTAAGAGAAAGTAACATGTGCACCCACACAGCATTTCCATAATCTATACAGGACAGTGAGAGGACACATGTGATCATCCAAGTTTTGTTCGTCCAAATTCTGATCTATCTGATTGATAACTTCCTAAAAGGAAGCCATTTCTGGTACTCAGACATGTCTGACCCTAATTGAACTTTATGTTAACATATATATATACATGTCTATCATGACCATCAAATACTTAGGCTGACCCTAATGACCCTCCACTGAGTTAGTTAATGCATGACCGGATGATCAGTTCAATATTATATCTTTATGTAAACATTTTATTACCCCTGGCGTGTTAAGACAAATAGTTATACATATCTAGAATAAATAAGAAATATGAGATTGGCTTCCAAAGATTACAATTACACTGTACAGAAAAAGATTCTTATTGGGCTGCGGCGTACATACTTCCAGTTAGTACCTCACAAAGATCATAGGAAACCATTCCGATCAAATTTAGTAGAAATAATAATCTTTATGAAAAAACATACAATGTAGACACTTTGGGAGGTAGAATGAGAAGGAAGGGCATTGACCGGAGGGTTCCAGCCATAGAGGGTGCACAGTGTTAAAAGGTTACCAGTTCATTCTAGACACGGTAGAACGAGAGTCTTGCTGTTCATGCATTTCCATCTTAGAATTATTTCTATGTTACTTAATATGAACTGTCATGTTCATATAATAAAACACCCCAAGAACAAAAAGAAACAGAATACAAGAGAAAAAGGAGAGGGGTAATTAAGGAATAATGTTAATTAATCTGGATATGATAGAGAGAATGAACTATTAAGGATTAATAATCTCACCCAAACGGTATCTCCAGCAAAAGAGGGGCGAAAAAAAAAAACCAAAACACAACAACGACAAAAATGAAAAAAAAAAATGCATATAGGTTTCCCAACCAAAAAGGACATGGGGCCTACAACCTGCATCTATGAGCAATTCCCACTATTAATAGTTGGCGATAACTGTTGTGATAGATTGGGACAAAGTCTGACCCACTATTTTGCTTGCTACATGCTGATGTTTTGATGAAACAGTTTCACTGTAGGTCCCTAATGTCACACAAAGGTACCTAGGAAGGACTTTATTACCCCACCTGAATATTTCTTCACCTCTTGATCTCCCCCACAACATCACAGGGACATTCACATCTATGTCATTTTCATATTTTCATTAAAGCAACTATTTTGTTTTGGCCAACAATTTTACACACAAAAAATCAACTGAAAGACACTTTACTTTATATACATACTGTACACATATTTGTACCCAATATGCAGGTTAATCATTGATTATTTTTTTATTATTGCATTTTGGGCTTCTTTTTTTATTAGTATCGTTTGGTACGGGTGTTTCTTTGTTGCTTTTACATTTGTTGCCTATATTTAATATTTTGGATTTTGTTACTATTTGTTTAGGTTTTACATTTGTAAAGCACTTTGAGCAGCTTTGCTGATTATGCACTATATAAATATTACTTATTATTATTAGTAGTAACTAATGCATTGACTTGATCCTGATTTCATTGCCCAGACACCATTCACAATGGTTTTAAGAACATTTTAAGGCAACCCGAATATTTTTAAGATTATTTACTAAAATTGATGCATGCTAAGCCAATTTAAAAAATGATATTATGCTAAGCCAACTTAAAAAATGATATTTGTTATCAGACTTTATTAATTTTAAACATTTTTGAAAGTTTTCTCGATATCAACTAAAACTTCTGCTTTAAAATAGATTTACAAGTAGTGTGTTACTATACATGTTGGGGTCAGTTACTGATGAGTTTGACAGCTGCTGGCTTTGACTCTATTTAAAACCAGCAGGAAAGCAAACCACTGCCCACACATAAAGATTTGAAAGAGATATCTAATAATGACAATAAATTTAGGTGGGAGTTTAAACCTTTTTATCTGTAATGTATTACCTCTTTATAAAGTAATCACTCTAGCAGCTGACCAATAATTTAAAGGACTATTTGTCAGCAGGTGTATCAATATCGGTTGAAACCAATTTTGGGGTTTTAAAGCTAACATAAACAGGAGACAGACGTGGAACTTTTTGGTTATATTTAAAGTAGTTGATTGCTTCCCATTACCATTGGCCACATCCTTACCAGACCTTTTCAATTTGAAGTTTCTTTAATTTTACAGTATTTTAAAAATTCCAAAGCTTACCAGGTTTAGATATTTAGGAGTGAAAAGCTTAAACCTATCTCCTCATAACCTCACCATTCTCACTCTACCATGCCTAGAGCAAACTGTTAACAGTTTAACTCTGTGCACACTCTATGAAGTTTTCAATTAAAAAAAGGAGAGAAACACAGAGTTGTGAAGGTAGTTAGTTAGTTCTAGATATAACAATAACTTCAGCCTGAGTCAAGTATAGGCCTATCTTCAACACTAAAGTCAATTTCTTACATTAATAAGTACACAATACATGTGCTGATTCTTTCAAAAAGTTTAGCATACTTTAATCTCAATGGAAGTCTTTATATGTTATCCATGTTAGCCATTAATAATTCAATTTTTGACTGATTTTAAGTTGTTCATGAACACTCAAAAGACTGATGTTAGACTTGCTGAATAGACTTTTTGGAATTTGGAAGGGAGGGATCCATGGTGGACATGTTCACATGGAAGTTGTTCAGCAGAGGCAATGTTATATTTTACTAGTTTGTAGGACAGCTGGGCAGGACAAATGTCTAAGCATGTTTTCTTATTTTGTGGCTGTCCAAACAGTCCGACTATAGCAAACTGAAGAACAAAAGAGTGACCAATATGTACACTGTAGGAGAGAGGTGTACGTTTTGTGAACAGAACACCAGTTTTTGCCCAGAAAATGTCCACTTCGGTTGGATCATAGGTCTTAACCACTATATTTGTTTAATTTTTAGTATCCCCAAAGTGACGGGGTATGTGATACCAATTTATCAGTTAGGTAGTAATTGCAATGCAATCTGATTTTTCAAACAACTAGCAGTCCAGCAGTCAACCTACAAAGATGATTTTGGTTATTCGAGAAGAAATCTGATGGTCTCGGAAGACCGGATGACCTTTACAAATTTGACCTGGACAGATCAGAGTAAATGAAAGAGTGGTGCTGAGACAGGTAAGATAGGAGGACAATTATTTGTACTTTTACTTCATCATTTGATTTAATGAAACTTGATTAGTCAATGCATGCCTACTGAATATTCAAAGGGTATGATAATAATATGATCATAATTTGATTGGTTCACGAATCTGCTACTCAAGAGTTTTCCGATGCAGAAATAAATAGACTTAAAGTTACAGTAAATGAAATGTGCATTGACTTATAAAGATGTGATCATGCAGAGTCTGATGGTGTAGCAGAGTTTTATTGACCGAGTGAGTAATAACCAGAAGCAAAACTGTTATTTCTCAGCATGGGAAGAACATAAACGACTCAAGACTTCGAAAAAAGAGACACTGCAGCTGAGCCAAGTCACCTTATGACCTGCCCAAAATAGTTTCTTAATAGCAAATGTGTTTCCTGGATCTTCTATTCCGGGAGATTACAGCTCAAAGGACGGGTAAATAAGATTTTTGTTTCATGGTTGTCTAATTCTTTACTAATCATTTCCAATGCAGGTGCTGGTCATCTATGGGATTAATTGCTTTCTAATGAAAGAAGCAACCTCCCAATGGGAAGGGGGGGGGGGATGGGATAGAAGAGCTAAACAGCTAAATGTCAGCTGTGACAAATCTTCAACTTGGAATGGTGTTTCATGCATGAATTATTAAAGTTGTATGCTTCATAGGCCATGAACATTTGACTCAGAGCTTCGTAGGGTTGAGTAAAACGGGTGTAATTATAGTTGGAGAGATAAAAGAGATATTGCCAAGTGGAAAGAGAAAAGATTAAGGGAGCATGACTAATAAACTTCTGTTTCTCTATTTTTCATATTTTTTTTTATACTAAATCAACATTTAAATGAGATATTATAAACTATAGTGAATACTCAGCATGGTTTCACATGCAAATTTTTTTTAAGCTACCATTTTGTTGAATAAATGGCTCCTATCATTTTGAAAAGTTGCATTGCCGACATGAATGCAATAGTAGGCATCCAAAAACCACCCTCACACCCCAACACTTACCAGGTTTGGATATTTACGAGTGACAAGCTTAACCGTCTCCTAAGTTCTAACAACATCAGCAATCTTCCTCTACTATGTCTGAGTTGAACTGGTAACCTTTTTAATACTGTGCACCCTCTATGACCGGATCCCTCCAGATGGCCAATGACCTCCCTTCTCATTCCACCCCCAAAAGGTGTCTAGAACATGTTTTTCGACTAGGATTTTAATGTTTTTAGAAACAGAGAGATTTTTCAGCGAGAGTGCTGAGGTTGTCAGGAGACAGGTAAGCAAGGCGCAAAGTAAATTCACTGGTTTCTGTACATGTATTATAATTTACAAGAAACGATACTTATGATTTATAGACGAGAGACATGAAAAAGTGCAACAGTGGACTTGAGACTGCAGGTATGGGAACACAGTGAATGTGATTCATTAAAAACAGAACAAGTAAGATAATTAGAATATAATGGATGAATTTCTGACATAACTAAGACATGTGGTTTCACATTTCTCAGTTCTCCAAGTACCACCAAAGTTCCACGAAACAATTTTATGAGGAGATATATCTTTGTACTCATATATATGTTGTCATATCACACCTACAAAGATAGATAGAGGCCAAGATCATACTCATGCACAAGTCACAAGTTCTGCTCTTATTTTAAAGCGACCACAATTCATGTCCTAATAAACAATAAAAGTATCAAAACAGTTTTAAGGAAGTTTCTAATTCTTCATGTAGGTGTGATGGTATTTATCTCAAAGTTATTCCAAACATTTCAGGAGAAAAAAAATAATTGGGGAGTCAGTTTGTTAATGGCTTTTCGTGTATAAACAGACAGTGTTGTAATGATAAACACAGTGGATTCAATTTCCCATCTACCAATTGTGCACGTAGAAGGACAATCGGCTCCACCCAAGATTCCCTGAATGCAGACCTCTTGCATATTCATGAGGACAAACAAATGGAAGTTCCATCCAAAAAGATTCAATAAATCAATGTGAAAACCCAACAGGATGTTATTGGAAAGATGTGGGCGGTGTCCCAGATGTGTGACAAAGTCACGGTGGACTCTGCTCATTTTGTACTTTAAAGGCAAAGACCGGAAATGCCCACAAATAGACTAGAATTAAATCTTTTTCTAATAATATTGTTGGGTAACATTGTTGGGTTACACTAAGGACACATTTCTCTTAATACAACAACTTTTTGTTTCAATTTTTTTTAAAGGAATTTTTGGTTTATAACTATATCTTGATATCCCATTTTCTAAATATTTCATGTACAACATCATATGAGGGAGATGGTTCTAGATACTTTTGAAATGAACAATTCACGATCTGAATTTATTTTAAGGCAATTTCAGGGAATTCTGAGCCATCACAAAATATACCTAAAGCTGTGTACAGCATCTTCATATTTATAATTGTTCAATTCCTTACTCCCACACCTTCTCTGCCCTTTCCCCCAACTCCCATCAACCCCCACCTCCCCTCAACCCTCCCCCCCCCCCCATCGCAACTTCATTCCTCTCTTCCCTAGCTCTTTTTGTAATAGAGAATAAGTCTAGTTCATATCACTGCATGCAACAGATTATCTTGTGTCTACAACATATATATGCAATTATGCACTATAAACCAAAACCGTCCTGTCATTTAATCTTCATACATGATACAGTAGCTATAGAGAAATAATCCTTTTTGCAAGCTAAGGGTTAGCTCTTTAATGAACATGGAATGAAAATGAAAATAAATATGAAAATTTGTCAATATTGCAGTATATATATACAGCCCTGTGTTGGATATACTGCCATGTGAACACCTGTGCACTAATGCTGTTAGCAACAATTTTTCAAAGACCTATTACAGGACATTCTTGGTTGCAACAATTTTTACTACTACTTTTCTTCAAATCATGCAAAAGTTTTATACTTTTATTTAAGCTGAGTCCTTCTTTAATACTTGAATGGTATACTGTATCAAGTCGGTCACTACAACACTATAAAGGGCATCTCACCATGCATACCACATTACTACAGAGTAGCAAGTTCTGATGAACTGAGAGGATACCATCGAAGTTTCTAACCAGCAAATTAGGACAAATGGCTAAGCTAAGGGTATACATATCTCTGTGTACTTCAACTCTTAATCTCTTCCATACAAGCAGAGTACACATTTCATTTCTGGTCACACATGCGAATTGAAAGACCTTTTCATAGACAATTTTGGAAAAATATCGAATTTTTACCAGATCCAGACATGGAGAAAGACTCACACTATTAAACGATGAAAAACAAAGTGGACTAAACAGTAGACTTGTCAAATAATGAACTCTTAATTTGATTAACCCTGAACATGTGAGATGAAGATGAATGGGGAGATATTGCACAATAAGGATAATTCAGTTCCTTAACACTCATTCAAAGTTTGATGATGTAACCAAAATATATAAATCTTTGATCTCCCAATTGAGAGCAATGAATATTCCAAACCATACCTGGTTCAGTTATTTTAGAGTAATGAGTTTACCTGTCTCCTCACAACAACTGCACGCTCCCCTACCACATCTATTGTACTTGCTAACATTTAAGTACTGTCATCTCCTTCCCGCCCCAATCCCCCCCCCTCCATCACCTCACCCAAATTGCAGCAAATTGTGTTCACAATCTGTCTTTATAGCTTTGGCCTATTATGTTTAAAAATTAATTTTGTACCTTGCTTTGGTTAATAATATCCACTGAGAACAAGAATACCACTACTTGTACCCATATGTCCTCTAGAAATGGCAATAACTCCATTGTCACTTAAAGTATTCAATATAACAAAAAGAAAGTATTGCAGCTTTTAACATACAGATGGTTAACATGCACTCCTTTTAATTTGTATGTAAAGATGAGGTTAAATGCACTGTGGATTCATTTGGTTGTTGGGCAAAATTCAGAGGTTGCCTCGACCCCCATGCCCTTGCCTAAAACTAATCCCTTAAACATCAATAGTGGTGTGGGACTGTGGGTACGTACTTAAACTACTCTCTTAGCGATCTCTAGTATAGATGTAAACACCTCCCCACCTACTCAGTATACCATATTGTTACATGTTTAAGCATTATCCCCACATTCCCTTCTTCCCCCCTCCCTATATCCCATGTCCAGGACAACCCTCCTGACAGATGTCTGGCACCTGGATATACGCTACGCAATGTGTACTTACAATCTATAACAAGAAATTTCTGAACATTTCCATAGTCAAGAAAATCAGAGAAATGAAGGGAGGGATTTCCAAATAGCTGCAGAGAGATTGAAAGGATGGACTACCCTAGAGGTCAATGGAAATTTTCATTGTAAGTTATACATATAGTAAGTAGGGGGGACGTGGGGGACATGTCCCCCCCAATATTTTAGGTGAGGGGGATATAGTATCTAATATTCCCCCAATATTTGGTGGCATATTTTTTTTATGATATCGCTAGTAATTTCAAAATAGAAAATGCTTAGATGGAACTTACAAGGCCTGGGAAGTGCCATTTCCAGCGATCTGGGAGGCATTTTCGGCCAAAATTTTGTTTTAAGCTTCGCGCCAACTCATGGTGGCGCTACGCTTAGATAGTTTGCCTACAATTAAGCTTCGCCGCTCCATTGGCAAATTCCTCGCTACGCGCCTGTCTAACCATGTCACAATTTGTTACTAAATATCACCAAAAAACTTCACAGACTTTCACCGAAAGTAGTTTTTACTTTTTTTCGAAATGAATTATATCTAGACGGACCGATAAAAAAGGAAAATAGGGCACAAATATCACACAGCGCGCGAACAATTTTGGGGATGAAAGTTGCTACACGCTTGCATCCAAGCAAATGTCCCCCCCCCCCCAATATTTGAAACAAATCGCCGCCCCTGTATATATATATATATATATATAAATGAAAATCTTAATGAGTTGGAAAATCAAGAACAGTGAAAAAACTTTCAGCCTCCACCGGGATTCGAACCACGGGCCTTCCGCTCTGAATGCGGACACCCTAACCACTAGGCTATGGACGCTGATTGTATGTCCAGAGGTTCGAAACCGGTAAGGAAGGTCGTAATTCCACTGTAGGCGTTTGTCACCTGTATCGAACAATACTAGTTCTGTTTTTGGTGACATATTTTGCCTTACTCTAGAGATCAAACATGATGCTAACCAACTCGAAATCATTTGTGATTCCTAAAGCCGGATCTCGAAAGAGATACTTTGCACAGACTTTATGTTAATGCAATGGAGGTAAACGACAAAGGCAAATGAATATATATAAATGAAAATCGTAATGAGTTGGAAAATCAAGAACAGTGAAAAAACTTTCAGCCTCCACCGGGATTCGAACCACGGGCCTTCCGCTCTGTACGCGGACACCCTAACCACTAGGCTATGGACGCTGATTGTATGTCCAGAGGTTCGAAACCGGTAAGGAAGGTCGTAATTCCACTGTAGGCGTTTGTCACCTGTATCGAACAATACTAGTTCTGTTTTTGGTGACATATTTTGCCTTACTCTAGAGATCAAACATGATGCTAACCAACTCGAAATCATTTGTGATTCCTAAAGCCGGATCTTGAAAGAGATACTTTGAACAGACTTTATGTTAATGCAATGGAGGTAAAGGACAAACGTATATATATATATATATATATATATATATACATATATATATATATATATTCTTCAAAGCAGTCATATCTGTGTTTTGTCAGCTGTTTGACAATCTGGCTTTAAGAAAGGCCTGAACTTATATCGCAATTATAAGGTAGGAGTAACGTCTGTCTATGAAACAAGCCTGTAGGCTGTAAGGTGAAAAAGGCTTCTCATGCACCTACACACAAGGAAATATTCTCTTTTCATATCCAATGAGGATCTCATAGTAAACCCCCTTTGGGAAGTCAGAAATAACAAACAATATTTTTCTCTAGTCTTTTGTATCCTGCTTGCCGTGTAGGTACATAATTCTAAAGTACAAAGGTTTATCAGTTTTGTTTTATTCGTGTTAATATTCAATGAAGCTCTGCAGTTTCATTTGTCTGCACTAACCATTGAAGTTTTATTTCCCCTGACACATTTGATGAATTTACATGTCCACATTAATAATTTCATGGGAGAAGGAGGGTGTGGAAAAGGATTGAAGGAGGATTTATAATTAGTCTTTTTGTACTGCAGCTGTACACATTCTCTGCCTTATGTTAGTGTGTGTTGGGTTTTCTTTTAACTCTTAGTATATTACTTAGCAATTCATGTAAATTACTTAACAAATGTATTTTAAGCACAACGTGTGAATGTGTCTTCAGCCCAAACAGTTCAGTTGATATATAGTAGAATTAAAGACCAACCTTCCATATCTGTGTCACTTTTAGGTTCACTTTTCTGCTTATACCAATGAAGTTTGAAATCACACAGTGCTATTACCTCAAAATCATCCTGCCAGATCACCTATGAGTTCATTCCATGCCCCCTCCCCCACCCCACAAGTCTACCTCCCACACTCCCTCATAATTTCAATTGATCTAATTACCACCCTTGAGATGAAACACCCATCCAATCTTCTTTGATCTGTCGGCTCTCGTTTTATCAGTTTCTGTCCTCTGCTCTGCTGGTAGCCTCAGAGGAGAATGATGCCTTTGGGAGCACATTAAATTCATATTAACATCTATATGGATTGATAATTTTCCTTAAAGCAGCTCTTGTTTCATAATTTGATCAACAAATTAACCCAAGTATAGAGCAATATTCAAAATAAAGATTGAAATTCATCAAACTACAGTAAGAAACCTTCCTACATCTTTTGATTAAATCAAAATTATAATGAGCATCTAATTTAATGAATGATCTTGATTTGATTCTCAAACATTCTGTCCTCCCAAAAATACTTTTCATATCAAAGTATATATTCACTTGCAAACGGTAACTTGCAAAAATTACATTGTTATTTATTTAATTATAAATTAGAATTGTTATTTGATCTGTAACTTGACTAGTAAAGATAACGATTTACAACATTGTTAATATTATATTTAATAGTTCTGCATAACATCAAACATTCATAAGCTGCTAAAAGATTAAACTACACAGGTCTGGTCTAATTTCTGAGACCTGCTCCAAGAAATGGTGGCCATCATGGGCAGTGCTCATAGGCGTAGGAGGCTGGGGGGACTGCAGCGCCCCCAACCAAAACATTTTGTGAAAATTCGGGCAATATGCTGAGAATTTTGCGGGCACCTACTGAAAGAAAAATAATTTGCAATGTGTTTTTCAATGGTTAAACTTATATTTTTCTTATCATTATTATTGTAACGACTTTCCCAATGATTATAACCAATATGGAAGGGTTATAACACGGAAAATGATTGTATGTTATTGGCATGCTATTTAATAACTGATGCATGCATATATGATATGCACATTAACAGGTGGAATGTGCGCAGAGTGCATGAAAAATTTGGTTATATTTTTCAGGCAAATCGTTACAGCTCCCCCAAATCAAATTGGGCTCCTACGCCTATGGCAATGCTGCCATCTAAACTTTAATCAGAGTCCCGGATAATTCTTTTTATGACTAGCAGATTTATTGGTTTAACTGAATGCTTAAATTAATAAATTTGCATACTTTTCTGATATAAGTTGTAAAAATAGAATTTCAAGAAACCTGTTCACAAATTCTGTCCTTCTCATATGTGGACCAGTTTAGTGTAACACCTTTAATACATTCTGTCTCTCTGGCCCAAAGGTATTACAAAAGATCGTCATTGGTATGTTCATGGAGCTTTTACAGAAATAGCTCCATGGTTTGTTCTAACCAGCTCTCTGGTATTACAGTGACTTCATTGCAGTGATTCATCCCCCGGGGAGAGGATGTTAACCATACAGTTCCAAGAGCCAAGCATAAAAACAAATGTATTATATTTATTTCACATCTCTCTTTGGGAAGAAACATAAAACCTCCACTATCAAGTGCAACAGAAATAATCAAAATTAACTTCACTGATGACAAGAGGAGAAACTATAAAACAAAATGACCTTTGCAAAAGGACATACTTTGATCTTCTACCTCTTTGTATGATGCAATAACATGAGACATTTCCATTCAGTTCAAACAGCTCAAAAACCTTCCCCAAATTGAAATACAGACTTACTTTAGCAATACATATTAAAAACATATTGACTGCCTCACTTAAGGTCAATTTGACAAAATATTCTTGTAAATTACTGTGCACACATTTTGTCTTCAAATTCCCTTCCATTTATTTATTTATTTCTTTGTTATCTACCTTATATTTTTTATTTTTACCGACAGAGACAGACACTCTATATGCTACACACGGTACAATATGACATATGGACAGTAAAGTACTTCACATATCCCAGGGGTTGTATTGATACCTTACAAATGTAAGGACACTATGTCATTGTCCAAATAACATATATGGACAGTATAGCACTCTGCACATACTAAATACCTTTCAAGAGGGCCAGTATAGCATCTAATATCGGTATGAGCAGTATAATGCATTTATTCTCTACCAATATGTGGGGTGGGTTGGGTTGGAGGATGACATAGTGGTAGTTAGGGGACATTACAACACTTTCAATTTTGGACAGCTGTTTATGCTTTCAAACTCTTACATCAAGAATATTGCTGCATCTAGTACTTTCCCACCGAACAGCAATAAAAAATAAAAATAAAATACTATTTTATAGCAGGGGTGATGAGAGAACTGAAAACTCCTATTTCAAGTGTCAACAAATTTCATAGGAAATTCTAAGGTGAAAAGTTAATATATCTGTTTCAAAACAGTACAAGACAGTTAATACTATGCAATAGAAATACTATACTCTGGCCCTTGCCACACAGAATGGTATTCACATGAGCTGCATGCATATTTTATCATTAAACCATTGGTTAAAACCATTGGTTGTTATTTGAACGGTACATACAGTATGGTACTTTGCATGCATCAAGTGGAAACTATTATACATTTGCACACGTATCAGTGAATAAGTTTTCCGGTATCCCATCCTAAAATGCCATGCAAACTGCGCAAGTTGCTATACAAGTGCAAAGATGCATTTAACCAAGTTTTTTGTACACCAAACCATAGTATTTTATAAGAGACAAACGTTTGTAGCGCCTTCAGAACTGCTTTGCAAAATTATAAAACTAAAGTATCCCCTGTGCATTGACAGTTGTGTTTAATTCTAAGGTCTTCCTTTTAAACTTAAGAAATGGCATACCTTTGCCCTTGACCTTGGTAATGCTCTGATAACTTTAAAAGCAGCTCCATGTTGAGTTCTCTTAGACCTATGCATGCCACTTGTATTAATATTCACACATAACTGAATACCCTTCAAACTTACTGTACTGGGAGAAATATGTTGATAACACCATTCAGCTGCTCATAATTACTGAAATTGAATGATATATATATCAATTGCTAAAAGAAGCAGATAGCTGTTTGATATCAAATTCAGATTGTAATATTGTAACTAAATATCCCAAATAGTGGAGTGTAAAGCTCAGTGGTTAACTCCGGTGCCTTCCAATCATAAGGTCCCCGGTTCGAGTCACTCCAAGATTGACAATTGACAGTTGACAGTTGACAATTCATAATCATGGACGTTAAATATGCATCTAAGAGACTGACTTCGGCCAGCTTGCGGCTTTGATAAGCCAATGAGGCTTCTTCGCGTGTTCCTGCTTGCAGGAGGATCTAAAATACATACATACAAATAGGTAAAATGATAAGTTGGTATTATCCCCCATCACTTTGAGGATACTGATATAACATTAAAAAAGAGACACAGTGGCAGTCTATGATCTATCCAAAGGGGAGTTTTACTGGCCCAGTACCTGCTGGCATTCTACTCACCAAACCTAAACATTTAAAACATCTCTGTAACAGTGTACATTGTTACTTTTGCTAGACACTTTTCAGACAACCATATAATTTGCTGTTGGCACAACCAAACTGTAAGACCTGGTTGTCTAAGGGACAACTAGAAAACATCCTTTGGGATTTGCCCTGCCATTCCTTATTTCATCTAGTAGTGACAATTTGGAGATATACTGTAGATGCAAATAATATTTTCAGGTACATGTGTATAGTACCTAATCTTTAATTAACAGTTCAGTAAAGTAGTGTTCAACAACAAGACTGTGGAAACTTTGAACACAAAACACAACTTTTAAAGGAGCCTTTCAGAACAGTGGACATTCATCAGCTTGTGGTTTCCAAATGTACTTTTAAAGGTTTGTATAGACCTGACAATGGTATTATTAAGGTTCATTGGTTCCACAGTGGATAAATTACCTACTTTAGGAGGATCAGCAATGAAAATCCACACAGTACTTTGTGGTTCAAGAGCCCAAGCCACTTATTGTGTTGGAAGTGTCATATCTCACACAACAAAACTGATGTACCTCAAGGAAAACTACACGTGTATTTAGTACACAGCCTTTACAGGAAAAGTTTACGAGACCTTCTTGCAAGACTTTGAGTAAACCTGGTATATTTGTCATGGGTTGATGTTCATACTGTCCGTATGGGTATAATGCAAATTTACCAATTACCTAGATACAAGGTATATCAGTATATCAACGAACTTTACTTGAGGATATCAATTATCACACAACAAAGAACAGCATCGATGGTTTATAAAACACTGATAAATAATAAGAGTGGACACACAATATTTGAGATTATGGAAGAATTAGGTACATTGTCAACGATACCATCTTCAGTGATAAAGCATCGATCTACAATCGATAAACATTTGCATAATTATCTCTATTTCAATACAGTAATTTGCTACAAATTTCTAGAATTTAACATTATTGCCAAAGAAATTTAGCAACTAATTACTTTGTCTGATTTACCTAATTTCGCACATTATTTCACCTCAACCTTGCTAATTCAATGAGTCACAGAAATAAACAGTAAGCAAAATCCAAGTCTTATTCAATCATGAATATTTAAACATTTATAAAGATAAGAAATATTGAACAATTTATCATTTAATTCTGATAACACATTTAATTCTGATAACACAAACTTGAAGTACTACGACACTACAGTACTCTGTAGGCAATTTAAGTTCACTATACTATGTTAGGTTAAAATGTAGAGCACATGTATGTACATGTTCAGGCACATGTAATGTTTGTCTATACTGGCTTTACAGACATAAAATTTTTCTGAAAACCAGAAATTTTAAACAAATAATGATGACCTAAAACAAACAAATAGTGTAACCAGATGTTTTTACTCTTTCTCTCATAAATACTAAATACCAAAGCATCTTCATTCACTGTACCAAATGAATCTTACAGCAATTTAACAATTTTATACCGACATCTACAGTATACTGTGAAATGCCAACTATGTACAGACTTTATACTGTACTATACCTGAATAGTTGGTTTTGGCTTGTATTACAGCAACCTTGCCCTGCACTAACAATGCTGGTGATATTGTGATTATTCAATAAAATTGTTAACAATGCAACAGGTAATACAAAAACAAACCATGTGGTGTCTTCCTATTGCCACAGTTCAAGTAACACTTTGTTACCACACATGCCCCCCCCCCCCAAAAAAAAAAAAAAAAATTTTTTTGTCAAGATCACAAATCATTCAAATTAAGCAGTTTTCAACCTAAAAAAAATGTATATGCTGATGTCACCACTCAAGTCTACAACATTTGTCAAAAAAAAAACAAGTATATAGATTGTGTGGGTCAGTCATTGAGTCCTGATGATGACACTAACTACTTAAAGGCATTGAAGACCCGCCCAAACCGCATGCCGCCCTCTGAAAAAGTTAACTTTCTGTTGCTTGCAAGTGAAGTTTTCTTCTTGTGTCTACCAAATGCAGACAGTAATGAAATGTCTGTTATCATTTATCTGGACCTGACATGTCCATCGCTGCTATATGTACACTGTGTTGTGGGTATTGGCCGCAGCTATATGTACTGACTGTACACTAGTGTCTAATTACCTACGGTAGCAAGCTGTGTGTGTATTTTCTGGGATCGATGGTGGTGTCTAACACTTCTGTTACACCTCATTCGAAACTAGGTCAGATTACCGGCATCAGATGTTTCTTAGTGCATGAGTCTCCACTCCCTTTAACCCCTGTGCACTGCTTTTTTCGATTACCCCTTGATTGCCCAATGTCATGTAAACCATGCACATCCTTGCTACAGCCTAAAAGGTGATTTATGTTAGCATCTACGTGTACAAATACACCAGGTTCTGATCCTTGCTTATATACTGGTACCTGTATAAGTTGAAAAATCAGTAAAAAGTTTGGTATGCAAGAAAAATAATGTTTATAACATCCATAGTAATAGAAATGTTGCTATGAGCAGAAAATTGCTTTTTTACAAATTCTGTCATGTCAGGTGTCATGAACAGGGTTAATTTTCTTAATCTCATCTTATTGCACAAAGCCTCACAGATACTGCACATTTACTGTATATATACAAAATGTTGAGGCAGAGCAGTATTTACTTTGCACTACTGTATAATCTTAAAGTTATTGGCAATACACCATGTTTCAAAATGTCAAAGTAACAATGAAGCAATATCATTCCACCATGTTAGCCCTTCTGCTCATCATGTGTAGAGCAAAGTCCACGCAAGAAGTGTATATTCTCCTTTACTGAGAAACATCTTTACACCATGTTAGCTCTTAATTCTACACATCATGTGCAGAGCAAAGTCCACACAAGCAAGTGTTTATTCTGCATGACAGGTTGGTTCCAGTCAATGGCACTTCACATTGTCTTTGTATGAAATAGCTATATCCTGTGATGTGAAGTCCAATGTCATTGCTGCGTATTAGCACCATGTACCATGGGGATAATGAGAATAATTTATAATTTAAATTTATATTTTATCATTTATAATTTTATGTAGCAGTTGTGAAGTTTGTTTCTTACAAAATACTACTGTGTGATTCCTGCATACAAAATAATAATAATAACTAGTCTTATATTGCGCAGACTCCGACAAAAGTTGTTCAATGCGCTTTATGGGTGCTGAATGTGCAAAAACTAATAGAGTTGAGAGAAAAGAAAAGTTTTATGACAGCGCTTGAATTGGATAATAGAATCTAAAGACCTAACTTCAACTGAGAGGGAGTTCCATAACAAAACTGCTACAAATTACATCTTTGCACTTGGATAGCCAGTGGACTGTTTGCATAAAATTTTGCAATATGAGACATGCGTAGACTCTTCCCTGAGCTGCACTGTCTGAGCGTGAAAGTAATTTATTACCCTAACACATCCCCCCCCCCCCCGGCCCCATAAATACTTCCATACTCTTGAGTTTCTTAGTAACCCCAGATATGACCAAGATTGTAAATAACAAATCCTAACTTCCTCACAATATCTGCTTCAACTATTTAGCTGACAGCCCTTTTTAAAAGTTTTCACTTTGATTTGATTGCTCATTAAAGTGTCATTCCATAGTCTATTGCTGTATATTGGTTTGTTGTTTCTATGAAGGTGAGCAGTAAATTCTGTTGGCTAAGAATACATTCCATCAGTTGGATCTTACCCTACAGTATGTCAATTGGTGTGATATGACATTATAACTAGTGTACAAAAACATGAAGAGTTCCTGTAGTAAGATATAACATAATTTCAGATCTAAAGACGAGTCGTCCATGAGTTACATTAAAAGACAATTCAGTGTCCCGAGTGAAGAGTTTGGAATTAAACTGTGTAACTTTAATACGCATGCAGCTTAGAATGCTCTGATTCAATGTACAATTTCTGAGGAGATTCAAGAGGAGGCAGGAATGAGACAGAGGAAGAGAGCTCCATTGAAATTCTGACTTTGAACTTTAGAAACTAAAACCCCAAATTCGTGCGCTTACCAGATAAACAAAGATAGTGAAATCTCTCTGAAGCTTTCAACCGGACCAGAGGTTCTCAATAAGATGCCCACACACAAATGTCTGGTAATTTTGAGCACAGTACTAGCCTACCCTGTACATTGCTCATATATACTAAAACATGAACCCAAAATCCTCGCTTCCGGATACATAGGACTGACACAGATTGTTTGCCAGGTGTTAAATAGGCATACTCATAATCCATAAACCTAGCTTGAATTTATTTTTTTTTTTACAATTTTATATCACATAAAAAAATATAGTACCCTGCAATATGAAAACCTATCCAGGATATATATGCCAAGGCAAGCACAGTGGATACAACCCTTACACAGTTAATTTAATTTGCAACCATTTTACATATCACTCTTTTCAAAAGAGGCTACAGTACAAGGTACTGGACTTGAATTGTCTGTGCAAAATATGACAACCATTTGTACTTTTGTGTACGGTACATGTACTACCGTACATTTGCAAGAATTTGTCATTTGTCATGTCATTTGTCATGTCATTTGACAATATCAAAGGCCACAAATGAATGTTTGACAAGTTTTTGCTTCACATCTCTCAATACTTCTCATAAAATGACATACATTTTCCAGCCTCCTTGGAACCTTTTGGAAGAATTTTGATTTGTAACCAACCATCCAGCAACGGATGCCTGTCAATCGAGATATTCTGACAATTGTGAACAAATTTTCATGAGTTTCCCAGCACAATTTGGTGATTGCCATCATACTTGCTGGCTTGTGTCCTAATCTTCTTAGCCTATTGTTATCCAGTTGTAGCGGCATTCTACACCATACAGTGTATTAAGCCAAGAAGCTGCCAAGGCTGTGATCTACAATGATAGATCCCTTTTAAGAATACCTTGATTAAGTTGTAAATGAAAAATATGTATCTAGCAAATATTACATTGAGACTTAATTCAACGATGAGGTCAGAGGCAAAAAAAATTCAAATTTCAATTTTTTTACCTTAATATTAGAATTACCCAAATCTTGTTGCTTATCTCAATTCTATAACACTTAAACTTTATATCATACTGTTATCCGAAATAAGATATAAGCCCTTTAAGTAGCATACTGACAGGTTATGACCTTGAATTTATGGACATCACCTCAAGATTTCGAACTGTACAGTACGTTTAAAAAAAAAAATCGAACTGTACGTTTTAAAAATTCTTTCGTTTATGGGGCTGCCATATTTATTCAGGGTGTTGTTCCACAAAACCTACTTTAATTCTTTTTATTAACTTTTGAACTCTTCCTATTTATCCTGCACATGTGTATTATTAGAGGCGATTTCAATATTAATTTAAAAAAATAATTAATTGCAACTAATTTACAAACAAACAAAATTTAAATTAATTAAAATCACAAGCTTAGATAATAGTATTCACTGTTTTACTAGTGCCCTTCATATGTTTAGTTCCAACCAAATTGCTATATTGTATTACACTTTTACAAGCATACGAGAAATAAATTTGAAAATGGAATTGAAACCTTGGGCTGACTTGTGTTAATCATTCGTAATCAGTAATTAATTTCCAATGTTTTATATCCAATTCTAGGGCAGGCTGCAAATAGAATTTCATCATGTTGAAAGTTAGATACAGCTTTGCCTAATACTGCAGGCAGATCTACAGCAAAAAGTGGATTTATAACCTGTCTAAATATTGAAGAACTCGAACTCATACTGTACTGTGCAAATACCACAAAAATTCTGTGATTTCATGTTACCTGCAAATTTAAAGTTCCCAGGGAAATAATTAATCTGGTACAAATGCAATCACGCAAAACTGGGCAAACTTTAACACAGATGCAAAGATGTCCTGGGTATTTATTTTAGTGCATAATACTGATGTATTTTTTTTATTTTTTTGTCAACTTTAAAAAATTACATAAGCTTTGCTGAATTATTTCCTGTAAATGGTAATAAAAAAAATTAACCAATGATTTAGTGTTCAACAATCAAAGAAAAGTTATTAATTAGTTATTAACTCTAAATCACATTGAATTGATGAGCTAATAAAATTACATGAACATTGTAGAATACATCCATGTAGCAATTGCAATACTTGGTGTATATTCATTTCTCTCAAAATATTAGGAATACACAGGAATAATCATTGAAGTAAATTGCCACATCTAAATTCAAGAATTTCTTTTCAACTGAGCAGTTATATGATTGAACTTCAAATGGTTTTTCATGTATATATTGAGCTACCTAATCCTTGAGATCTATCACAAAATTAGCAATCCTTGGATGGCACTTCTACCAAGCCTGTAGGGCAGGGAGAGAATATTAATTATTGATTAAAAGAAATCTGATGCCTACCAATCAGTCTGAATGGTTAAACTTTTGAAAGAAAGACTGATCACTTCAAAGCAGATGTATATGCAGGCAAAACTTAATAAAACTGTGCATAAATAGTTTACAAAAGATCTGGAAGTAAACTATACTGAAATTACTTAGTTATGACTTTAAACGAATGGTATGTTTAGCTCACTAATTATGATTTTTTTCAATAAAGTTAGTACTATGGAATAAGTGGGAGGAGGGGGTCACCTTACAAAAATCCGATCTCTGGTCCTCTCCCTCCACAGGGGCAAAGGATGGAAAAGGGAAGAGAGGATGTGACAGAGGATGGGTGGATGGAGACACAGGGTGGGAGGGGAGACATGGTTGAGGCTGGGGGTGGGGGAGACAGAGGTGAGGCTGGCGATAGAAGGTGCCATTGGGACAGGAGGGTGGGTGTGAGGGTAAATTCATTTAGACCTGAATTTAGCTCACACTCATAAGTAATGTTAGCCTGCATTAATCTAGCTTCTTACCTTTAGAAGTGTTCTCTTGCACTGAACGGTGTTATGGTCAACAATAAAATGACAGCAAAAGGTATTTAGTTACTAAGTCTGAGGTTTAATAGGGGCGTGGGAACTAGTCTAGGAAGTCTAGCCTTGGTAAATTTGCCGCCTAGTCAAGTAAAATAAAACTCCCTAAGATATGCCTAACGTTAGGCTTGGATTCCTTAGTTTTTTCATTCATAGTGAGAAGAGATCTTTTGGTAGTAACCTAACTCAAAACCGCTAATTTTCTTTACCATTGGACTATGTCTAACCATGGAGGTCTGTTTCACCTCCATGGTCTAACATACTTGAAAGAAAGTGTTAAAGATAACTTCAAATTGTAAAAAGCCTAAGTTTCTGAATCATAAGTCGAGCAAGGCTGGACTACTTTCAATCGGACTGCCAGTGCTAGTTAATGGGCCCGACTATATAGTTGTATTAGACCGTACATTGGTAATGACATAGGATTAAATTACACTCTTCGATCTGTACATATTGAACGTCTCTTCAACCTCCTTCACCGCATCGTATTAGATACGGCGAGTTCATTCGTTACCGCTCTTTCCCTTCTGTGCTTGCCCTGTGAAATACACTTCGTGTTCTAAGATGATGACAGAAAGCTTACCTTTTTTGCCATAAAGTGTTCTCTTGAAACTTGAGAATGATATATCCTCAACAAAAGTTAAGTCTTTTTATAGTAATCATCCAGTTAATCGTCGTCCCTGCTATTTGACACTCGTGCCTGTACTTTCAAGTGTCGTCTGCTTGATCAAACGTCAATGTCATAGCCTTTTGATAAAGCGGGAAGGCGAATTCCGAAGTTACGTGTCCAGAAAACGATTCTATATTCGGCTAGACTTCAGCGTTCGTTAAATTGAAAGAGACCAACCGTTTGAAGATATAATTATGTGGCGTGGGAAAGAGACCCCCCCCCCCCCCGCCGAAACTAATGATAAGGAAATTCTCTAGAAATTGTGGCGTGACGAATGGGGTGTTATTGGGATATCCGCTCAAATATATGTGCACCATGCCCCTCCCTCATGTTGCCCCTCCCGGGGGTTTCCGCTCCCTCAGGTTTCCGCTCCTTGGTTTGTATTTTCACAAGCTTATTTTTGCAAGGTTAAACTTAAGGTATAAGACGTATGCATGACCTTTACAGCCAAACAACTTTTCCCTGCTCGGGATGGTTGAATTGGTGGAGCAATATATGGAAGAGGGTGACATATGCACTAGTATTTTCTTTTTGATGGACAACTCAATTGCAATACAGTTCAGAACATGGACGGCCGATAGCAGTCTATTTTAGTGTAGAGAGAGGGCCCCGAATATACTCATTTCCCCACTGGCCACTATTTTGTGCGGGTTTAGAGGGTGGATAAGCGAGTTGGATCAGTCTGATGACGCAATGCATACTTCTACTGAGTCCACCTACTCCCCATGCCAGGTAATTTACGCATGCGCACGTATAACATGCGACATATTAGCTTACGACTGCGAATGGTAAAGTATAACTGGCGGATTTAATAATATAAGTTTTACTCTTTCAAAGATAAACGTGTCTTGATTTTTGTGGACCCAATTTGTGGGGACCCATTTTTTCGGACTTAATTTTTTGGGACCTAATTAGGAGTCAGGGAAAACATTGGTCAGAAATCATGTTGGTCCAAAAGTTGGGTCCCAACAAAATTTGGGTCCGCAAAATTTGGGTCCAAAATAATTGGGGTCCGAAAAAACATTGGTCAGAAAAAAAATTGGTCCGAAAACATGTTGGTAAAAATTTTGCACCAAAAAATATGGGTCCCAAAAAATTCGGTCCCAAAAAAGTTTGGTCCAAAAAAATGGGGTCCGAAAAAAATTGGGTCACTAAAGAATCGGCTCAGAAAAAAAATGGGTCCCAAAAAAATGGGGTCCCAAAAAAACTTGTCACAAAAGAATGGGGTCAGAAAAAAATGGGTCACAAATGGGGTCCGAATAAAATTTGGTCAAAAAAAATTTTGATTTCCAAACAGTTTGTCGGAACATAGAGACGTCGGAACATAGAGACGTCGGAACATAGGGATGTCACCGCGATATTATGTCACTGACTTATTATACACGGTTACAATATGGGATAATAGAAGGAGTAAGAAATATCTCACCAGCACGTTCACCAAATATATACATGGCGTCATTAATAGGTCTATTCCAAAACGAAAGATTCCAAACATAATTGGGTAATTACAACGGAAGTATATGATTGACTTAATGGATTGTACGAGTAGGGATTTGTCATGAACGGAGATAATAAAAACCGATGTACAGTCTTCATTGCGTGTTCATGTGACCGGGTTATTTAAACACCTTTGTTTTGTATTCTCCTTTTCAGAGTATTCAACTTAATGTGTAGCTCCTATAGTTTAATTACCGGTAATCATGAAATTAATAGGAGATGATGTATTACCGAGCAGACGACGCGTGGGTAAGAAGCATTTTACGTTTTATGTCAACAGTTTAACAAAATATTTCGAGGGAAGTAGTCAAAATAAAAGTAAAATTGATGAAGGATAAAACTTCAGCACCCCCATTTTAAAGTTTGTTTATTCAAACGAAAGTTAATTTATGTAGTTATGCTACCGGTAGTATAGCTTATACATCGGATAACATGAATGAATTCATAACAAATTAGTGGCGCAGGCACAACTAGGAAAACCTGAAAATTTTATAATGTTGGAACTTAGATGTCTTATTTTAAAGAGAAAAAAAAAGTGATGCAAGTTTCTGAGCTGTAACGTAAAAAATGCCAAAAAATGCATTACAAAATTATACCCATCAGGTAAATTATCAACAATATTGCAAGTTAGTGTGGCTTTTTACCCATCATCATAGGCTTTAAGTACCGCTGGAAATCGGAGAACGAACAAGGACGTATATGACTCAGTCACGTTAAAGCCACGGTGTCCATTAAGGTGGCCTGTGGTATACTAAACCGGTCAAAATATTTAGGCGTGAAATGGTGCATTCTGATGCATATTTAGGCTATAAACTAATAGTTCATTAAGAAAAATCTGGTTACTAACTACTTTTTTGCGGGGTTAAAAGGGGGTAGATACTCCCAATTCTCGAAGCCCCTTACCCTACTATCCCTGGATCTGCGTCTGGTCGAAACAACAATAGTAAACCATGCAATTCCCTGCTCATTTTCATGAAAAAAAAAACTTAAGGTTCATTCCGCCAGATAAACCGAGAATCTCAGGATGGTCGGTGGAAAGTACACAGACAAACGCTCTTTATCGACATCTTCAACAAGAAAGCCGACAGAGGACCAACTCCACCTCTCCCCCTTCCCTCCCCTTCCCCCTCTTCCTCCCCCTTCTGCACTCACACATACACAAAAACATGCAACAACAACTTAAACAACAAGAAGAGCGACTTCCAGTATACTTAGGGGAAACGTGATAGGAGTAGCCTACACACTGCATCAGTGTTAATATTTTGTCAATGGTATGTTAGTCGACAAATTTCAACATAAAAATGTAAATCATTATAGCTTGACTTAATCAACGTATAATTTCAACGAATCGAAAGTTAAAATTTGCCAAGTTTGCATTTGAATTTGTTCAATACTGCTGCAGGAAAACTGTCCGGCAAAATGGAGTTGGGGGGGGGGGGGACGCGTAAATGCTGAGTAATTGAATCGAGTCCATTGGTTTTACTCACTCATTAATCTTCATTTGGTTAAAAACAAGCTAGGAGAGTGTCCTTCTGTTTTTGTTTTCTTCTCCTTTGAGCGGGGCGGGGGGGGGGGTGGTTAGTGAGGGGGTTAATCGAAATCTATAAGCTTGAGAGATACCTGATAACCTGATTTCGTTGATTGCTGTTATCTAATATCCGTGTAACACCTACGCAGGTTGGGATTGGAAGAGGGGTGGGGGAGGGGAGAGTGGGGGGGGGGGGAGTGGGTGAAGTACGGGGTAACTTGAACAAACACTGCTTTGTTCAGGTCTTGAATACAGAGAATGAGAGTTTTAAAGATGCTCTTGTGTAGCTTACTATTATTATTGTACCTGAAAACGTTTGAGATATATGCAACATCATTTCCCAATTGTTGCTGTTGTAGTTATTTGTATTAATGTTGCCCCGTACCCCAGACCCATAGGCGTCGCAGTGGGATCCCCCCCCCCCCACAACTTCATTCGAGGGAAAAATTGCTTTTGGGAAATTACTTTAAATTTAGCCGGAACATAATTAGACCACTCCTTTGGGGCCTATGATGTCCTGAGGTGCAGATCCAAGGTACATTCTCCCTCCCCTGTTTCCCTTTAACCTCACAGAAATTCAAAGTGATTTCCTGCCCACGTGACCACTGCCAGGACCACATCTTGTGGCATTCCGACTTGAGTAGTTAAACAGTCATCTAATGTAGTCCCTCTTCGGTTAAAGTACTTCAAAATTATAATTAAATTTATTTATTTTATAGATTTCATTGGTTCACTAATATATTTTTTCAGCATTGCATCAAACAGTTCAGCGCGGGAAAGTTGGCTAATATATAATAGAGGGCAGCATGCTGGAATATCCTTCAATTCTCCCAAATCCGTTTAGCCTTGAGTTGTTCACCGGGTTGAGGGTCTCATGGCCTTCAGCCCATCAGACCGCGAAATCTTCCAGCCTGTATTCGAAAAGAAGAAAAAGAAGATTCACAGAAAAAGAATCAAGAATTCAGTCAGTCGTTTGAAGGATTAACACTACTAATCGATAACCTGCCATTTCATTGACATATGTAGAATAAACATCCACTGTAGCGGCAAATTATAATACACTTTGTGGCACAAACTGTAAAAGGCCTAGCTCGCTTGTGATAACCAGATTACAACGATTTTTTGGGGGTATTAAATATACACAATAAAAACGTATAATTGTAAGGAAAACGTCAGAAATACTTTATGATAATCGCATTGATTTTGGAGGGTCATCAGTATTGAATTAAATTGTTTAAATTTTGTCAATTTTTTTTGGGGGGGGGGGGTGGGGGGGGTATCATAAGTTGCAGACTTTTTCACGTAAGATTCCCTTGAAGATTTCTGACCCTTTTGAATTATTCCTGTGAATTTGAGGGTTGTTAACTTAAGACTATTAAAGGCTCTGGTGCGGAAATTTACTTTCTATAGTTGCTATTATTTGAGGATCATAACTGATTTATTATAACAATAGATTTAAGCAGTATATGGTTGCATGTAACATCACTCGCCGTAAGGGTGTTAAGTACGTTTCCAAATATAAGTTCACTTGAAGGGGCAGAGAGAGGGGGTGGGGAAGAGAAAAGAGAGAGAGAGAGAGGGTGGGGTAACAGTAGGGGGAGAGGATGTCATAGATGCAATTTGAAAAGATGTTTATGTGTTTTTTCATTGACCTTGGATTGGGTAGGCTACGATTTAAACTTTCACTACTACGGTTGTAAAGCTTATACACTACTAGAGAACATGAGTATTTTGTGATCCACTTTATTTTAAAGTAGGAAATCTACTTTATTAAAAAGAGAAGCTAAGTGAAACACCTGGCAACTTACAATGGAAATCCGCCTTAAGTTTCCAATCCATATCTGAATCACATATACTTCTGGGTAGCTTCAGCCCCCCCCCCCCCCCCTCCTCAGCAGACAGAATATTACAAAAATTCAAGCGCATAGTATACAAAGATACAACATGTATGTGTGGTACAACCATAACAGTCGAAAATTCTTCAAAATTGCAAAATATACCCCAAGTTTTAAATCTGGACGAAACATTAAAAAAAAATTGTTTCGCCACTTATATGAAGACCTATACACATATTTCATATTAGCCTACTTTTGCATATGAGAATCGGGACAAAAATCATTTAATTAGATTTATACGAGTTTTACAGGTTGGGCGAGAAGAAGTAGAATGCCATAAGCCCATAACGTTAATTCGCACAGGCTCACTAGTACTTGAATAACTTATTTGAGTGAATTAAACTGAGAAGTTAAATATAAAATATCATTCTTTGACATTTTTAACTCTAGACAACATTGATTATGCCTGGTTACTTGAATGGGATATATTTGTGCTATTTTTTGGACTGTAAAACCGGTGTACGAATACATTTTGTCCCCTGTAAAAAATTTGTCCTACTGGACTAAATATCCTTAACAATTTTGAATGAAGTAAAAGTTAAAGGTCACTAGGGTAAGATCCGATTTAATGTTTCTTTACACACAAGGCTAAAGACTTGATCAGGTCTTCTATTTTTCTGTTGTTGTTATGGAGATGGGGTTTGCCAATGTTGAATCTAAAGAATGGAATCCCTTGACATGACCAAATGATGGCGTTGGTTTCAATGCCGACACTGCTTACATTCTACCTTGAAAATATGAAATGAAAAACAGAGAGAAAGTATAACATTCCAGATCCTCTAGTGGCACTATGACGTCACAGATAAACACAATGACAGCTCACAGACATGACTTTAAACAAGGATATCTCCAAAGCGGGAGAAGATTTTTTTTTTGCTGTTTAGGTAAGTTGTTATTCACAAAGATCTCTATCAGGTAAACTTAAGATGATCGTTGGGCTTGTGTCCCCTTTAAGACTGTTGGTGTTAACATTTCCCATCACCGTGTCTGTACGTTGAGGTCCTTTTCTTAAAATTTTGCTGCAATTCATTATTTTTCTGCAAAGTATTGAAATTATTATATTGTTGTAAAATTAATGTTGAATTGATGAGGTTAAATAATGATGTGGTTCTACGTAAGAAACACCTAAAATGACGGCAGTATTGCATTATTGAAAACTGCAATTTTTTATGTCTCAACAACGTATAGTGTGTCGTTAAATAAGGACGTGGAAAACAATTCCTGACAAGATATTTGTTTCATCGGAAATGGAAGATAATTTTATGTAGTATCTGATGTGACTTTTTCGATTAGCGAAATATATTGTAACAGTCCAGCTCTCTGCAAGCGGTGACGTTGCCAAATAAAAGATGGCGCCCTTCAAGAATATATATTGAAGTTTTCAGTATGTGGTGATGTATAGCAAAACGATGCGTCGATTTCATCGATCGGTCATTGTTACCGAGTTGTTTCTGTATGTGGAATCAAATGTACTTGTGTGTGGTGTAGTTGCGTGGGTTATTATCTGGTGCAGGTAAGTACAATGAGTTATCAATAAAACGACTAGAAATCTTACATATTTCCAGACATATATTACGGTCTCCTTTGTAGGGAGGGGTGGGGGTGAGGACAGAAAATAAATTCAACGTGAGACATACATTGTAATCAGGTGTACACGTTCTGCTGTAATAACTACTTTTATTTGTATGTGAGAGAGAGAGAGACAGAGCGGCGGAGGGGTAGGGTAGTGGGGTGGGGGTGGGATGGGGGTGGAAAGGTCGTGTACACCTCCAGATTTCAAGACCATCAGTAGTTTATTTCATCCTCTCCAACATCCAAGCATAATAAAGAAATGAACGATGACTGAAAATAGAATAAACAGTCAGTTGGTCAATTTAGGACTTTTTTTCCGACAATGGTTAACCTACCAGGGCGGACGTACACTATACTCGTATATGGTATTGAACCGACAGCATGACATCGGATAAAAGCTTAGTCCCTCATTTCGTTGTTTGTTATGCTTAGTTATAGCTGTGATGTCTATCTCAAGTTATCTCAAGATATGGTTATTTTTAGTAGAACTTGTTATTGCCTATTATTCTTTATAATTTTGGCATATTTTTAGTCATCATTCTTTTTGTGTGATTTATAGTTGAAGAGAAATGAAATAAACTACTGATGGTCGAAACAATTTGAGAAGACTGAAGGTGATTTAAGGCGTATTTTTTTTAAAAGAAATCCTAGTTGAAACTGGAAGATTACACAGCGATAACTGGCAGATGAGTTGGGGGGGGGGGGGGGTTGTACTATATTCAACTTAGACCTATTCTAGCACAACATCTCACCATTCATGATGTCAATAACTGAGTGTGATGTGTTGGTGAAGCCAGCAGCTATCATATGATGTGTAGCACATGTTATGTTTCCTATGCACTAACGGCCTTGAAAACTGACGAATTTAGTATGTAAGTCAATGGAGTAATTATTGTACAATATTGGCTTACTGGCAAGTGAACGATACCTATATGACTGGACTTTGAAACTTAAAGTTTCATATAGTCTCTGTACATTTGTAGTTTCATAGGCTAACTGCATTGCCAACTTATTATGAGCCTGTCACGGCCCACACAAACGCCCTCACTTTGTATGTACCTACATGACTACACTCCCTGGTGTGTTGTCCGCCCCAATGAACAACCGAAAAGTTCTTCCTAATACTGCAAGCACTCCACGCGCACTACAATACTGCGTATTTGCAGGCAAATGCAGTTCTGGTTCACTTTGGCTTTGAGCAACTAAGTGCTCATAGGCTGTTTATGTAGAGCGTCCTCTATTTAACGAAGTTGCTGTATTGACAAGATGTGCATGCCAGCATTACAAATAAGATTGTAATTTATATATATTTGTATATTATATACTTCATGTCATATATATATATATATATACATAATGACATGGTCTTGAAGTAGAATTAGGCGATTAGAATGTAATCAATGAACCTGCGATTGTTTATATATACCAATTGACTACATCAGTGTAGTAATCCTTAAATATAACTGATGACGATGGGGGTGGGTGGTCAGCCTGCCGAAGGAGGATGGGGGGGGGGGTATTTACGGAGAATTGTTCTTTCAGTACCCTTGTACACAACGCTACCGAGGTCGACGATGGAGGTGTTGAAGGCGGTTGGTCGGAAGGTAAGGGGTTGCCTGTGGGGCCGGGGTGGGTGCGGGAATTGCAGGGTCGTCTCGGAATTATTAAAACTTCATTAAAATATCTAGCGACAGAAAATTGAGTGTACATTTTTACGACGGAATGGTAGCAAATAGCGCGAGTAAAATCCGGCTTCGTAATAGAGAGGTGGAGGGGTGGTGGGTAGGGCAGTTTAGCCTAGTTCCTTAAGTTTTCAACGCAGTTTCTAAAGGTTTTGTTTGTACCTAGTTGCATTTTGAAGCTAGATGATAATTCATATACGTGAAAACAAGTTAACGTAATTGAAAGGTAAATGCATTGAGTACCAATGATACAAAAACAGGTTACATGATATTCATTATTTATGTATTAAAAATCAACCAGCGATCACGCAAACTGAAAAGGAGCTCCAGTAAAGATAT
Organism: Apostichopus japonicus; assembly: GCF_037975245.1. Classification (NCBI taxonomy): domain Eukaryota; kingdom Metazoa; phylum Echinodermata; class Holothuroidea; order Aspidochirotida; family Stichopodidae; genus Apostichopus; species Apostichopus japonicus. The sequence goes on along the minus strand of NC_092571.1, from coordinate 8,080,048 downwards.
TTTGCAGAAAAATAGAAGTTTTGTATATATGCAATATGAAAGAAAAATATAAATCTTTTGATAAATATAATTATTAATCACATTTGAAGGTTTTCAATAGTTCCATTGTCTCAAAAAAGGGTTCATTTGACTGTTGCTTTGTTTGCTACTCTGACATTAGCGACTTATTCCAACCATGGCCTCCACACGGGAAGCATATGCCCAGACACGACATTGTTCTTTCCATCAAAAACGGAATGAGCCATTTTCAAACCATTCCTTGCGAACGACCGCTCAGCCGATTCCATTGGTGATGTTGGAGGTGTCATCAAAGAATAGGGACTCCCATTCCAACTTTGCTGCACGGTAGGTTGAACCTCCACTGTTAATTTTTTGTTGGACAATGTCGTAACTTCTGTCGCTGGTCGATTGTGTCTCGCGGCGGGTGGTGAGATAGAAGAAGCATGGGTTGGTGTTGGTGGTGAATGCATATTGGTAGTACGACTTGCTACGTGGTTCAAAAGTTGAATCCGGGTATTTGTATCGATCGAGTCACATGACAGTAGAAAATGCGAAACTTCTCCCAGGCACTCGCTGAAACCAGCTTGGAAGTGATTCACGGTAGGTTGTTGTCCTTGGTTTGTCAAGGCCTGTTTCTGGAGACCGCGCAAGTATAGGAGAGTCATCTCTAAGATATCAGCCTTCTCTACCTTCGAGTTCTGTGAAACCTGAAAAGGATGAAAGGAAAAAGATATAAATTTAGCTACGAACAGTATTGATTTTATCTCTGATAAAAAAAAAGGAATTCCCTTTGGCATAGGACATATCAGCGTACATGACACCAACATAAAAGGGAGTATGTAAAAAAAAAAAAAGACTAACTAAAATAAATAAGCAAATAGGGACTTCTTTTAAGAATCTGATCAAAATTTAAAGAGACTAAAGCTAAGCGATATCTATGGACATAAACAGGCGAGGTTGTAAAAGAGAACTGCTGTCAAAACCTGTACGATCGTTACTTAGTTCTATAGGAAGAAATAGATGAATGAAGAATTTAACCTACCTTGTTTTCTAATGCAGGAAACACCAAATTCTTCAACTGGAAAAGACTGTCATTAATTCTTGCTCTTCGTCTTCTCTCGGTCAGATGCTTATTAATCTGTAATAAAAGAATTGTATACGGTATGGTTAATGATTTATTCATGCTGTGGTTAGGAATTATTCGTAACGTGTAAGGCTTCGCATGTGTCGTCTGCTCAGCGACAACCATTATATATACCGCTACGTGATATGTAAATGCAAAAAGCCACGCTATTTACGATGATTGTCACTATGCACAACACAGCCGCTAAAGCAGTCCACACGAAAAGCAGACGACACGAATACAATCGCCTAGCAGACGACCTGTTGCACACAATGTAAGTTTACGATGTTGCACAATATTGGTTTGTCCCAATGCCTAAGACCATCTAATACGTGCGATTAGTAAACAGACATTTTTTCTAAACGCCGACACATGTTGTAAAAGCTTACGATTTTGAGTTAATAGGCCTCTGCTTGTGACTATGCTTAGACACGAATGGATCGAAGTTGGATAACCAGATTGATAGAAAATAACGGTGTAGCCAAATTCTTCTTTAAATACGTTATTTATTTGAATTAACCAAATAGATGCAAAAAAATGAAAGTTCTTGCTTACCCTTGGACGGCGTTTATGCTGTCGAACGTCTGAATTTAGAATAACAGTTGCCATGTTTCCAATAAAATAAGTAAAACGATAGTTGCTATATTATATGTGTAGATGCACAGTGGTCTGGCTTTGAATTGAGAATGATAACAAAGTCTGTCCGAGAGATGTATTTATAAAGCTATCTGGGACTTCATAGATACCCAGTACGATCAGTGACGTTTTCTCCAAATAAGCCAATCAGGAGCGAGTATTCTCGTTTGAAGGGGCACGCGACTATTTTGTTTGACCTGTCGTTGCTACTATTGTGTTTACCTAATACTGCTTGCTCTTGGTTCGATTGAAGCCATTGTGATAGCATTTTCCTGTTCTATTCACGATCGTGGGAACGTGGTTGAAGTAGAATGATGAATACTTGTTGCAAAGAACCAAATGACGGAAGCTTTATTGAAATACGTTCCTTTGATGGATGGTTAGATCTTGTGTCTCTAAAGAGAAGGCACGCGGGATGGCCTATTCATTGGTCGTGGGAAAAACTGATTCAGTCATTCATAGGTCCACCTGATTAGGAATAGAAGTCTCGTAATCACATAAGAGCCAGACATCTGCCGTAGATAAATATTATAGATCACTAAATTGGTTTTCATTAGATTATTTAGGTTTGAAACTAAATAGTAAAAGTTGGCTGACTCTTTTCCCATGATCAATGACCTGATATTGTTTGTTGTACGTGGTTATGAGTTACACAAAGGAGAGAGATGTTTATGAAAATGAAAATAAAGTGAGAGAGAGGGGGGGGGGTGTCTTTTATATTAAAGCGCGGAATGATAACGGTTTCGGTTACTTTCAAGTTTATTTTACATTCATGTATAGGGAAAAGGAGAAAAAGAAAGATATGGTGGAATAAGCAAGTGTGTAAAGACCTTAATGTGTTATGACTAAAGGAAGTGACTCGATTCGGGTGTGAAATAAACTATGGAATTATATAACGAGAACGTGTGAAGGTTTTGTCCGTACTATACAAAATATGGGAATGAAATATTTAGTTTTAAATAATACTGCTGTTAAATGGGTACGACTGAGAGCTTAATTCAGGGTCGCGAAGAACTTTTATCTTTAATGAGGGACATTTTTCCGGGGGGGGGGAGGGGTAAGGTCATCCAGCGGAGAGGTCGTATTATACCTTTTTTTGGTAAAAATGGAGGGCAATTAGATGCAAATTGGTGGTGCTTTATTTGTAACTTCTGAAATTAATGTTTTTTTTTTCACTGTTTAGGTTGTACCGCACATACATGTTATATATTTATCTATTTTACACTAGGATTCTTGTAATAGTCTGTATAACAGTGGGTGGGTTGGGGGGGGGGAGCTGATCACCCTGTGACTGTATTGGGGGAGGGAGATTAAATACGTGTTTGCTCCACTGTTGTGTGTGTGAGTATAGATATGTCATATTTCATGCAGAATTCAGTTAAAATACTATACTATGGTACACTACGGTTCATCACGAATACCTCTTGTTTGAAGACAATGATGTGGGTGGAATCACGTTGGAAATGTATATTCTGGGTATTAATATGGGTACAGTGTTGGTAATGAAGCCAAGTATTTCGCTTTTAATATCTGCTTATTTTCCTTGGGGTGATCGGTATCTGGACAAATGGTCCTTTCCCTCCTTTCTTGGCTACTTGCCAGCATGATAGAACATAGTCCAGTTATGACGTTCGCATATGACGTCACCACATTCAACCACATGCTGACATGAAACGGTTGACAGCTTTTGATAAAAAGACCCGTTGGTCAGCCTCCATCCTTAACCTTTGTTCTGAGTGCGGTAAAAAGTAAACCAACATTATATATGGGTGATATAGGTAGGCCTACGATACGTACGCAGCCCATATGAGGTATGCTGGTATTCCGTTCTTTATGTTAATCTGCGGGTTTCATTAACGGGGAGTAACGGTCGGTGAACATGGCATATGCATGACGTCACCACATGATACTCAGCCACACTTAGGCGGACAGGAAACTATGTACAGCGTTCTGTGTATATGTGTAGCACAGTGTCTGGTAAACCGCCTTCCCTGTGATGTAGAGGGAAGTCGAAGTGGCGTAATGCAAAAAAGTGGCAATATATGAAAGCATGGGTAAAGATATACGATGCACTGTAACATGCATGTGCTTGTATTCTGTTACTGGTACTAATTTGCGGGTTGTCATAACGGAGAATAACGAATTTAACGGTAATCATGACGTTTGCATGACGTGAACGCATCCACTGAGCCAAAATACAACGGAAGTGTACAATGTAAATAAAAGCTAACACTGTCTAATTACATAAGCGAATCACTGACCGGGAAAATAATCTAAGAGCAACGTATCAAAGGTATTCGAACCAAGCTAGGCTGGTTTGTAACGTACGTACACTTTTAAATATATAGCCATTTCCTTCTGCATACTCATATATCTTCAGTGTCACATAATGCTTTTTTGACCCCTCCCCCAAAAACCACCAGGGGTATGGGGACGGGAGGGAGAGGGTGGGAAGTAGACTGTTGTGACTCTTTCCCATGTTTAGCTTTTTGTTTGGCATATTCATAACAGGCAATTTCAAAAGTCTTGCAAGAACTATTTCTAAGTGTGCAATAGTTATTATTGTACACTCCAGTTCGCAATACGTAAGTATATGAGTTAAATGAAAAAAAGAGTAAATTAATTGCCGGACATGCCGGTTTCCGCTAATGATGAGGAAGGATCCAGATAAATGATCCAGCGACGCCTAAGAATGCATCCCTTGTTATAAAAGGATGGGGGTGGGAAGGGGGGGGGGGGCGGGGAGGAAAACTTTCCCATGTCCAATCTGCCTAATCTCTTTTCCTATGCCTATGATATTGTTGGTAAGAAACTGTGGATGATCAAACTCGAAAAGGAATTGCGTTGGAAAAGCTCACTATTACGAAGGTACGCTAGTGATCATGGAGGTGGGGTAGTATTGTTATAATACAGCTGGTTGCCCGGCGAATACAGGCCCTAATCTCGGCAGGAGGAATATGTCTATAAACCAGACATGGTGTAAGTTTTCCTCTTCAAGAAAAGCGGTTTAAGTCTAGATAGACGTTCTGTCTGGTTCTTGGCTATATACCCCCCTTAAATAGTGCAGACTTAAGAACGGAAGAAAAGTTGAAAAGATTAACACCTGCAACATTATATGAAATTATCCCATGTATTTCTCCCAAAGATCTAAGTCTCTATAGCGTGCCGTTTGCTTAGCCTTGTGTACGAAAGTTTCGGAACTAATATCGCGACCTGAGTCGCCCATTCGTATGGGCACGCGAACCTCGCGCGACGTGAAACTCAGTTGCAACACGTGGCCCTTTGTTAGTCATGCGCTAACTGTACAATTTTCCCACGCACTTTCAATAGTCTAGTCCGGTAAGATCCGATCGTGGTATGCTATTGTTACTATGCGTATGTAGATTGCCGCTAAAATCCCCTTGAGCCGTCGACTAGTTTACTTATGCATTATTTTGTTAAGCGAGCGTGTGGCTCAAGTGGTTTGATCAATAGTGGCCTTTGTCAAGACCGTGGGAACTTGGGAGGAGATGAAAAAAAGTTTCGATAAGGATAAGAGAGGGTTTAGAGAGAGGAGGGAACAATCATTTGTTTACTCGTCTTGGTAGGCATCCAAGTTGCGTTTACTTTACTCTCATTGAGAAATTAATACGTCACACATAGCAACGACCAATCAGGGGAAAGAAATGATAAACTGTAAGCGTGCCGTAATAAAATGAGCAGACGTTACTAAGCGGAGGGGGGAAACCTGTACACTGAAGAACTTACATAAGGTATATAAAACAGTTTCGTGTTTTAAAGAAAAAGGAAAAAATAATTTGAAGTTTACAGAGAAATAACAAATTGAGCCAAGTTTTCTTTTTAATGCTTACCAGTGTTTTTTGTTGTTAACGTGTCATGACTTGAAACACAAAATTTCGAAACCTAAATGGCTGGAATAAATTTACCCTTTCCAAGGAACTCATGATGCTCCTTTGTGATATCGTCATGATTATACAATTACATTCTCGATGTATAAAAGACGGGGGAGGTGGGGGGGGGGGGGGGTTGGAGAGTGAATAGAGTTGTTTGTTTTTCGTGCCCAGGTTCTATCTGGGGTAACTTTTCTTTAAAACGTTACCAATAGAGATGATACAATGAATCTACTAGTCAATGCTTCAGCACCATGTTCTGAAGAAAAGTACTGGTTGATGACTCGATTTAACTATAAAGCAACTTTTTAGTTGAATTTTTATAAAACTTTTGTAGCTGTTCAGTATAAACCAACTCATGCTAACATTGTTAGTTCAAGCCACTTAAATGACGAGATTGGGCAAAAGAAGTTAAGAGTTGATAAGTCATAAAAAACACGATGAAAGAAATTTGGTGTTGGTAAACATTCTACATCTGTTTACAGTTTTCTAGGTATTCTCTTTTAAATATTCTACATCTCTAGAATACCCCATTAAGACTTAACGGATGATGAATTTTAAGTCTTGAGAAATGACCATTGAAACAGCTGAGGTTCACATGTAGATAATGCATCTGGACCGTTGAATCAGTTTCTCAGATCAGGGGCGTCGGAGCCGGTACTCACGGCGCAAAAAAAAAGAAGAAAAAAAGTAGGACTTAGAAAAAAAAATGGCAAAAAAATAAAGAACCAAAATGAAACATACTTCAAATGTGTTAAATCTCGTGACACATGTGAACTGCTATTTCAGGCAATCTGGGAGGTATATTTTTCAATAATTTTCAATATTGATGACGGCAAGTAGGCTAAATGTGACTACTCTGGCATGGCAGGGGTCTTGTTTTCAAGCTCGGGAAGTGCCATTTCCTGCAGTCTGGGAGGCATTTTTTCAAAATTTTCTCCATCACGCTACGCGCCAACCATGGTGGCGCGTAGCGTAGTTTGACGTACCAAACGTCCCCCCGATAATTATGATAGATGGCCACACTCTGATCTGCCGTACCAATCCCAAATAGCTTCCGACGCCCCTGCAGATGCAACACGTCTGGGAGAAAATACTTTCATTGCCTCCAATAACATGTTAAGAGTTCATTACAAATTAGTGAAGAACAAATGGCTTTGAATGTCATCCTAATGATGCTCTGTTATAGTCATAAAAAATTTAAAAAAAAAAACCGGTTTTGGTTGAGTAATTAGAATTTGTCAAAATTTAAGCCTGCATTGACGAATAGACATCATAATAAATTTAACCGTAAAAGGAACATTCCAGAGATATAGCATAGTTTAAACCCGGAAATGCTATAGAAACGATACCAGCGACCCCCTCCCCTCCCCTCCCCTCCCCTCCCCTCCCCTCCCCCCTCTTTTATTAAACTATGATGTATCCAAGACAAAAATGAAGGCGTCCTTTAATGATATGCCAAAATTTTAAAAAAAAAAATTTACTATCGTTTCTTTCATATGATCGACGACACGAAAGTTCTTATGAAAATAAGTATGTAACTAATTTTTTCAAAGTACAGATATGCAAACGTATAATGTTAGGCATTTAAGAGTCCATATAGAGCTGTTTTTGTCTTTCTGGCTTTAATTTTTATACAAAGTAGATGTAAATCGAAAAAAAAACCTACTGGGAAATTATAAACAAATTTGAAATATAAATATATTTTTTCTGGCAAGAACGTGATTTAACCAGTGACCTCATGTTAAACAATCCGGCAGGGTCGGTAGGTTTCTTCCGGTGGAATGAAGAAAAAAAAATTAATAACCAAAACAAATTTAAAACAGTTTTTCTGTTGGTAAATCAAATTGACACGGTGACAAAGAACATAAAGAAATACACATTCTTTAAAATGTAAACACCAAGTAATTTCTTTTACGTCACACTTGACAACTTAACATTGCCTTTTTGCCTTATTTTCAAGTCCTTACCTAATTTTTTACTTTACTTCTATCCCTACCTCAACGGTACGCAATAATGACATTTTGTTCGTGGTCCAAGATTTAGTATAGACTTATATATAGTCTCGTAGACAAGCCGGAATGTGAAGTTTAGTTTGGTTCCTGGACCAACATAGACATGCTTTCTGGACTCGTGGTTTTGTTGAAGTGGAACTTCGTCAGCGGAAACCTGTATTCGGTGAAGGCTCCTTGTTTTTAGTATAGGCCAGGTTCGACAACTTGTTGTAATTGGAATGCTGGATTGCATAAACAGCGCCATCTAACTAACCAAGGTAATGCCCCAAACTCTGTGTAGGTTTTAGTCATTAGATTTGTCAGTTAGGCTATTTACAATTACATTGAAATTATTTAGACTTATTTTCCTTATTTTTTTTTAAGTTTCTTACACTTTTATTGGAAGAAACCTGTTTCTTCCTTGTGAAAAAAAAAAAAACTCGGAAACCAGCGAACCCTGCAATGATCTTACAACTTTTATCTATAATTGAGTTAAATCTAATCTACCCTTAGTTGGTGGCGATCGCCATATAACCATTTTCTTTGCTGCTAAGTTTTCATAAGGCCACACCACCATGCCGAAGAGCTTAAAACAATCATGGCCGCAAAACGGGCAAATCCCGGAGGAGTCCAGGGGCTCATGGATCGATACGGATTGGACTTTGAACATGGATTAAGCTTGGGTACGGATAATAGGAGACTCGAAGATGCTGGTTAAATCTTTGTCCTGTACAGGAAAGAGGAGAGGTGAATGATCAAAACCTGTTAAGAGAGAAAGAGAAGGAAAGAGTAAGGGGTGGGGTGGGGGGGGGGGCGTACAAGGACTAACATGAATATGCGAAAGTGTTGTTGTTTTAGCTTTTCATATAAAGCGAAAATACTGTCTCAGGATCACTCCGAGCCAGGTCCGTGGACAATAACGTTACCGGCCCTTTATTTTATATTTTCATGAAAATGATATTTACTGAACTCTTTTCTCATATTCTCCCGAGCAACCCCGCATTTCCCTCCCCCAAATGACCTCGGGCCACGGGCTGTGGTTATTCTGCCCCCACCCTCTCTTCTGGCCTGATTCAAAGAGTAACTATAGGGTATATTCAAATTGGACGCTGATTGTACATGTCCAGAGGTTCGAAACCAGTAAGGAAGGTCGTCATTCCACTGTACAGTATACGCTTATGTCACTTGTATCGAGCAATGCTATAGTTCTGTTTTGGTGACATATGTTGCCTTACTTACTGTAGAGATCTCAGTAAGCATGTAATATAGATTCAGGGAAAGTTATGGTCAAGGGTGAGAGGAGAGGGTTCTTTATCATAAAGTTGGTAACGTAGAATATTTTATAGGAAATTGCGCAGGGAAGTGTATCAGAGTGACTATTATACGCGTGGGTACGTGTTAACCGTGAAGTGGTAGTTTGTCTGACTGACTGGTCAGCAAATTTAGGAGTAAAAGAACGCATTGAGCCATTCTGTGCGTTGAGTGCGTTGTTACATAACCTACTAGGTATAGGCCTTTAACGTACATGAATAAGTTAAGTTTTAATGAAACATCATCACCCAAGATAAAGCCTCGGCACGAACTTACGAAACAAGCTGGTACACTCTCAACCAGAGAACCATCTACATCGAGACCGCAACCGTATGATTATGACGATATTCCCGTCAAATGAATACCACGAGTCCTTTGGAAAGCATGTATGTACTACACATGATCAGGTTAAAGGCTTGTGAGTGTACTATACCCATGTATCTGTAAAACAGATACTAGACACGATCTTAGCCAAAAGGTTGAAGAGTACAACAATTACTGTGCCTATCAATGTTACTATACGGGGTTTAATTAGTTGCAACAGCTGTTGACTTATACATTTAGTACGTCCATGGTTCAACCTATAGGAGCCATCTACCTACAGATACACGGCTGTGAATAGATGCAAAAGGCCGTATATCTGAACAGCTGAGTAGACGAGCGCCATCACTTGAGCACGGTCACACAGTTCACTGCTCTATATGTACAGTGGCTCTACCTACCTACAGAGCCGTAGATGTCAGTCTACCAACCTGTAGAGTTCCTTTATAGAGGACCTCTACCAACCTAGCACTCACAGCGCCACCCTCGGATGATTTGCAACGACAATTAAGCCATAGGCACAAAGAGTATACCTTTACAATATAATTTGCGTGACTAAATTTGCGAGATTGACACAAAGCACGAATTCAGGTATAACAACATGTAATTATGTTACAATATCGTTCACGTCTTAAATATATAGCAAATGGTATGACATATATATATATTAAATTTATAAGACCAACACACTAGCAAAATTCCACTCCAAGACCGGTGTAGTCCTATTGGGACCCCATCAGGCAAAGAACACTCATAAAACTATACAAGAACTGTACACGATAGTTTTTTGTTGTAATTTTATCTGTCTACTTTTGTCTTCGGAATCCTGTCTCATATCGTTCATAAGAAGTCCAAATTGATGAGGGAGGAATGGGGGGGGGGGGGGAGGGGAGGACTGATAAAATAATGTTAATGAATATAAAGTTGGATCATGTGAAAACATTGTCTCGTTCATGACGCGACTCTTTCCTTATGCAATGATTCAAAAGTCTGCAAATCTACCTGTCAACTAATCGGCGATCATGCCATACACCTTTGGACACTACTTCCTATTGGCCTGAAAGATGTAAAAATGCTCCTTGGACATTAATCTTTACAGTAATTTCTGTGAGTTTGATCATTAGAAAGAGAAGGGATTTTCTAATATCTATGTTTGGATTGTCCCTATGAAGTCGTATTTGCTTAAACCGTTGACATACTATACCAACATGTTAATAGTGCTATCGAAGGTTGACTTCGCTAATAGTTGAAAATGTAGTTTACTCAGACTGTCAAACTAGTTATTATGCAGATATGCAATACACACACACACACACACATACCTGTTTAGGGCTCCAAACGGGGCAGTAGGTTTTTTAGGGGATAATCGGGGATATTTGTTCTAAGGGTCATATGGCTTAAATATTAGCTGCACTGGCGTCATTACCCTCTGACTCTTCAAGGTGGCTATTGAATCAGTTCAAATTATGCTTCCTTCCATGAAGGGTCCCTTACCACCCAAGTGTGGACACACATAGTATAGTGCCCTTAACATGAGATCGGGGCTTGTCCCCATTTTGTATGTTACAGTCATTTTAGTGTAGGAAAGGTACCTGTTACATTCAAATCGAGGACATCCTATTGTTCCATTGTTCCCTCTGACCTATATCTCTTACCACAAGTTTTAGAAATAAATGTGAGGGCTGTCATTGCATGGTTGTCCATATCATGAATTTACATGACAATGTTGGGTTTTGTATGCCATTAATATGTCTGCATGGCAACCTCATGTTTACATATACTGCTTGACATCCAAGGAGGACAATGAAGAGGTTCTCCTTTGGAGTGGTCCCCTACGTGCCTATATGTATCTTTCATTGTCACATGTTTGGTACATACTGCTACCATCAGTTTATCTAGACCTGGCCTGTTATCTCTCATTGAGACTTGCTCAACATCTTACATGAATAGTCTTATTGTGGGATAATGAACTGTGCATGCTCCCAATGAACATTTAGAAGGTAAGCTGCATCAGCCCTCAATGTAGCATGCAACACTGAATAGGGATTTACTCAATGAAATAAAAACAACTATGGAAAGAATTGTTCTTCATTCTACAACAAGCAAACATGTATTTATTTTAAACTCAACAAAGATAAAACACATTTAAGAGAAGATAAATAATGGTTGTGTGCACCCCACCATAGTGTCAGAGAATAGTTGTTGAAAACCCAAAGAAAACACAATTCATAGAAGCTATGACAGAACATGCATGGAAATGCTGAGGATGCTCTTAACAATGATAAACTGAAAACCAAAATCTGATGGATTAGCACCACAAACATATTTACAAGGTCTTGCCAGCTGAATAAATCACTAATTTAACATGCTCTATACCAATCAATGATAAACATGTATTATGTTCAACCTAAACAGCAGGCTACCTTAACTACTTTGGTTCAACACATTGGCTCTTTTTAATGTATGGTTATGCTTCTTTTGGAAGCCAGTAAAACTGACCTTTTTGCAACAAATGTACCTGTGTTGCAGCAAGTAAAATCCAACTATTACACTGTAAAACACTGTTTAAAATTTTCATGCTTAATTGCTTTCAGAATGGCAACTTTCCTTCAGACAGTTACTTAAACCATTAAAGACATAAAGTTGATGAGGAACAAGCACATTCAGAAACCATAGTTTGTTTTCTTTGAATTTTGCTTGATTATTGAAACTACACTAACACAAACTCAAAAACTGTGTCATTCTGCAACAATAATCAAACATTTGTTATGAGCATATAAATGTAGAAGGTCGTTAAAAATCCAACAGAAAACATAATTTATACTTTCTAACTTAAACCAACATATTAAGTCATCTCTAAACTAACAATGATGAAATAAAGCAGTACATGAGATTTCTTCATCATATTTTTGGTCCTGGCAGTTATATTTGGTGTTACGTGCTGAGTGGTTTTGAGGTTTATTCTCGATTCCTTCGAGAGAACATGCATGAATAGCTTTCTTTTCAGGAAAATTTTGCTGAGAAACCAGCAAAACCAGTCTTCAACCAGATGACAGCCAACACAAAACTACCTTTATCACCACCACACTCACCTCACTCAAACAATCATGAAGTCCTGTAACATATAATCAGAAGGTTGAATGAGGAAAAAAGCTTACAAAGCTAGCAGTTAAAATTACAAACAATGAAAAAGAGTGAAAGAAAATTTAAGGGCAAAAAGTAATAATACTGTTATCAGTATATGAATGACTTTTTCTCTCTTTAATTAAAGGCCAGGTAGTTGTACTTAGTGTGAATTCAACTGAACTTGCATAATTTGTTAACTACTTAAATGGTAAAAAGCAACAATCCTCCTTTCCCAATTTGTTGTCACAAAAGTATGTTTGAATCAGTTTACACTGATTCCTCCACCACTTCACCAACAATAGGCTAGGGATGACATTAGATGTCTTCCTGCCATTTAAGCTCCCAGAGGTGGTGAAGTGACCTAAACTGGACATTCTAGTATGTGTGTAAACTATACTCAAAAGTAGTTAGTCACATTAGGAACACACACAAATAATTTGAGGCACCCTGGAATGCAACTGGGAATATCAACAGTGCTCCCCATTTCCAGTGTGCGGTGACCTAGCGTGTTGTACACCTCTGGTACATTCACACCAAGGGTAGTACTACTAACATCAGTTTAGTCAAAAGTTGCAAACTGTCCACATGATTCACACTAATACTCCGTGCTCCTCTAACCCCCCCCCCCCCCCCCCACCTCTTGCTGGAACACAAAGGAAAAGTGACATGGCTTCCAGTAGAGAATAATACAAGGTAACCATCCAACTGGTGGCAAAGCTACAGTAAAAAAAATAGGTTTCATCCAAGCTTTATCCCTGGCATGATAGTCACAGCAGCTCTCTTGTAAACTCCTGCAGCTCTGAACATCTTGTTCTGTACTTAAGGTCCTTAAGCACATCAACATTCACAGGACACAATGCAAATGTTTCATACTTGATGGCATACAACTGCGGACCAGAATATAACAGTGCTCCCCAATTTCAATGAACAGAACTTGTCTAACTCATATTCACACCTTCTGTTTACATTGTATTTCAAACATCACTACAGCAGCATCATGTCATCAACCTTAACAATGTGTTCAAAACTGATTTCTCTTGATCATGTTTTAATTAGCTACACAAATTTATGTATTAGCAAAAGACATACACATGTCTATGAACCCTAGCACCCAATGGGGATACTTATAACAGTGCTCTCCATTGTCAATGTGTGATCACCTGTGTACTCATTCCTCTGATTGGCCCACTTTTCATTTGAAGTCTCAACCTCTCAAAAGCCTATAAGACTGTCCCTAACGTATGCCTTTTATTAAAAATGTTACCATTTTACATTCTCACTGATGAAGCTATAAGTTACAGTTTCACTAAGGTAACTATGAAATCAGCGAAAGAGACTTCTTCCTGACTTTCTAGCTCTTGGAGTTATGCTGTTTCGAACAAAGTCCTTAACGTTTCTCCAATTTCTTTTCTGAAGACACCTCTCTTTCTTCAAGGTCGCCTGAATAGCTTCCTTTCCTGGCAGCTTTTGCATAGCTATGAAGTTACCCAGGTGATGCTTAACTGCAGCCTGTTCTTTTTCTGACCAAGGTACTTTTTTGGGTCTACAGGGCACTGCTGTTTTGAACTTATTGGCTGTTTTGGTGAGGGATGACTCCTTGAATTTCTTCCTTATAGTCAAACTTTCATCACTGACAAGTGGATGTTTGGTCCCTATATCAGAAGAAAAAAAGAGAGAAAAAGTAACAATAAAAAAGTAACAAATAATATTTGGCAGGGGGAGGGGCGGTTGGTTTTTGTATTGTTTTGATATATTTTCCTTTGCATGGTGAGTGGCCCTACTTGTTAAGCTTTGCAAGGTTTTCTTTGCCACTCCCTCATTTATGTTAGTAATTCTTTACTGTTAAACATGTACATTGAGGAGAAACAAATAAATGAAATGAAATAGTTAAATGCTCTTCGATAAAACAATAAAAAAATCTGATTAAATATATGGCATTTGTGGTCTTCCAGAGGGTTACTTTCTTTATCCTTAGACTTGTACTGTTCTCATTACAGGAAATGTAAGTCATAAAAAAAGTGCTATTTCTAACAAAATGACAAATGCTGGGGATCGAAGTTAGATTTCAGCTTCAGATATTACATAAGTGGTAGCTTTGCTCTGCATACAACATTTTCCCTCAATGTAAAATTCTCTTTTCTAAGAAGTGGCATTTCTTAATAGCCTCATATCTGTAACATAGTAAAGGAGTAACACGATTGAATGTAAAAAGGCAACTGAGTAACTGCACTTGATTGAAATTAAAGCAGCAAGGGAACCAAACACTAAAGCAAGATGGAACAAATAAAAGTTTTCCACTGTATTGCAGCAGAAACTGCCCCTTTGCAAATACTGTGGTGGTTATCACCCCTCTACCTTTAATCAAAATATTGAATTCCGAAGGATATTGTTAATAAGAAAGCAAATGCATGAAATGAACAGCACAATTAAAACTGAAAAACAGAAATTTTAAACATAGCAACACTAAATACTGCATGGCTACTACTAAATAATCAGCCCATATTTTGCCCCACTTATGGACCCAGGTAATCAACTTCCTGATGACAGCGTAGTTGTTCCTTGGTAACCTATTATGAAGCTACTATTTTGTCTAAATCATATCTGAAAGATGCTTAAGTTACTTATAAATAGTTGAAGAATTGTTATACTGTGGATACTTTTCAATGATTACATTGATGGAAGTATTAAATATTCACCTTTCTGTGCTACTTGCAGAACACAAAAACTAGCTTCTTTGTCTTTGACATTAATATATGTTAATGCCTCCTCCAGTAGACCTCCACTTCTTCTGGTCCTGGTCCTCATCATATTAACTGAAACAAAGACGTAAAAATGTATTCCAGAGTTATAACTTGCATGATGAGACATTTGAAATATCACTCAAGGTGAAGCGCAAACAACTGTTACTACAGGAGTTTGTTTCAAACATGCCCTTGTTACAATATCTAACTCTATGACAGCAGAGTTAGACCTTTATACTCAATTCAATGGAGCTAACTTATACGCTACTTCCAGTTCTCAACGTATGGTTCGAGCTCCTTAAAATTTTGACAAGGATATTTTTATTTTGTCCAAATTCAAAATTGCTCACAACATCCCAACCCCATTCCATGGCGTTACATTAATCAGAACTTGCCCACAACAGTGACACTTCTGCTGTCAACTGTGATAAAAAATAAAGGCCTTAGAAATAAACTCCATGCATGTCTATAGTGGAATACATGTACTCAAGCTTGCTGCTAGCTCTACTTCAGACAATGTCATGACGCCTATCACAGGTCACTGCAAACTTTGTGGGCCTAATAGTATTAACATTTCTTCCACATATCACTGAGAATTATGAATTGGCTATGTTCCCTAATTGGATTAAATATCCTAATAACTAGGTACAGGACTCTATGCAGTGATAGAAAATAACTAACCTCAAACTTAAATCACCAGCTCTTTTCTCAGGCCAACTCTTAACTTAAGATATGTGCATGTTCAAAGTTCAAGCAATGAAAAATGTTGAAGTTGTAAACTGAAAGGAACGACGATTCATCATAAACAAAGAGACACCATTCTTTGAGGAAGTCACAGTATAAGCAGTTGTATCTATGGCCAAAGTGACAACACATCTCTACAATTTTGGCCATGTCACTTGAGCTCTCTAGTATAAAATGCCCAACCACTGCTGATGAATCAATATATGACATGACAACTGTGACATCTAACACTTTAATTTCCAAATAGCTGTCACACTGCTCACAGTGACCCTAACAGTCAGTAGTTTGTCAGCCACTTGCAAATAACTTAAGGAAGACCTCACTACTAGTGCTACTAAAGTGTGTCATTGTTGTTAAAGGCAGTACCCTACGTAGAATAGCCTAGGTACTCCTACTCCTTGTACTAACCTAGTATGATAGGCTGGCCTAAATGTTCAGTAGTATTAGTAGCCTAACGTTGTATCTAGTTAGGCCCGTGTAGACATGTGCTTTGACATTATAACATGTCTACTGCAGCTTTAGTAAGAATTACGATACTAAATAAACTGCGCAAAGTAACGATAAAACTGCAAGTAGCCTACAGCTAGCTCCTCCGGTGTAGGCCTTATGACAGAACAATGTTAACTAGCCTAACCTTTTACTAACCTATCATGGGCCTAACCACTGACGATCGGTGGAACTTTGCAGCGCTTAAGCTTACTGAGCAAAACCTTTAAACTGCTGGGGGATTTCTGTCAAACATTAATAAAGAAAATCACAAGTGATACCTACCTTATGTAGCTGACAAGTAATCACTTGGATGAAATCGGGGACACACGTGAAGTGGTCATCATCTCTCGCGATCGGGGACGTAGCTTTAAAGATGTGTGGTAAAAGAGTATATGCGACACTTACACACTTAACACACGCAAAAAGACGTTTTGACGGCCAATCGAGGATAGTGCTCAAACGGCCACGAAAATTTGAGGGCGTGCTCCAAGAAGTCTAAAAAGTGCTTTCCGAGTGAAAATAAAATCGGGGATATCCCCGTTCTGCGCGATAGCCCCAGTTCACGGGTCATTTTTCCTGTGTGTATCCCCAATATACGCCGTTTACAAACCCACACATATATATATATATATATATATATATATTCATATATTTCTTCTTCGCTGATAGTTCAATGCACTCTATTATTAAACTAACGAATAAACAAACAGATCTCCCACCCCCCCCCCCCCCAAACAAAATAAATTCATCAGCCACATTATTTTTTATGGAGTCGTTGTCACTCCAAGTCAATTAAAAGCACGTATCCAAACATGCGATGGAAGGAGAGGTTATACAGTATAATAACGTCTATGCGGGTATGTATACCATGTTTAATCAACAGACACATAATATACGTTGTTAATCGATCACTTTAATTTTCACAATTATGGTCGCTATTTAAGAAATAGCTATTATCTTTTTTACGAAAATGGAAAAACAAAATTGTACATTGAATTCAAAGTTTGAATAAAAGATGGCCAAAAAAAGAAAAAAAGAAGAAAAAGAAAACACATATCACTTAAAGTTAGTTAATGAAATATGCTTTATCTGCATACTTTTCAGTCGACGTGTAATAACTATTATAATATGTGATAGACATCGAGACGAAGGCATGTTTGTATAGTTGGTACTAGCAGCTGGGATTATCATCCTTCCCCTTCGACCAATAACTCGCCCAGAGAGATCATCATGCAACGGGGGTGAGCTTAGTCATCCAAAACAGAACGAAGCATACATTGGAGGCAGGAGTGATAGAATAATGAGTCCAGCATGGGCAGTTAAGCGATTCCCAATCAGATATTCAGACTTCTTAATTATCCCATTAATTTTCCTCTTATCCTGTTCAGCATCGCTGCCAATACTTTAAATGGAAATTATGATAATAACCGAACGAAAAATTAGTGATAACAGAGTATGATAAACGTGATATGATTTCAATTTCCTCAAACAGTAAAGGCGAGAATTTAGCCTCGACATGATTAAATCAACGGTTATCTGACCAACTGAGTTTGTGGTTTATAACCCCCCCCCACCCCCCCTAACTTCTTATAATAATGAACCCGTTCAACAGGAGACTCGGAAATGAAAATAGAGTCAGGCAGGCACTTGTCGGTCCTTGAATCAATAACTATTTCCTTAGTTTTACTGGCGTTCAGTTGGAGAAAATTACTATTGGAATAGTCCACAAATTTTATTTTACTCATTTGAATACAGTGAAGAATCATCAGAAGTGATCAGTCCAATCTTTTATCGAAAAACTTCACAATCGGGCACGAATCGGTTCCATTACCTTACAGTCTGATGTGTGTGTATAGGCTAAATAGTGTAACGCTAACTCAGTCTAAGATTCTGGGGCGTCCAAATATTCCCTGCTGAGGACTGGTGATGGTGGTATGGAAACAAATGCGGCTTGGATGGTTGTATGTTAGTAATGACGAGCCTTAAATCTCGCTATTACATGCAAAAGATATAACACATAGATAAACGAGTAAAGAACAAGCGCTGTGTAGATTTCGCAATCTATTACTATAACCAGCCACGGTACAAACAATACATCGGCACGAAGCCCTCAATAATAGGTAGAAAAACATGCACTTAACGATAATGGTCACAAACGAGGTCTCAATACCGAAGTAGAGTCCTATAACGATACGTACAAAAGTGTATGAAAGACGAATACAAGACAGATACAAGTACGACCACAATGGTCGGAGCCAGGGCTACTACCGAACCAAACGATTCAGATCGGTAGCGAAGACTGGTCACAAGTCTTGAGGTCTGCTTCAGCTGAGCTGGTGAGCAGACATCACGTGACCTGTAATTATTACGTAATGTAGCCTACGACAAATAGAGGGCGACATATATGATGACCAACGGCATCACAATAGGAAAGGCGTTAAATTATACATGTGCCTATAGGTGTGCTCCTGTGCTGTAGGGAACTCACGATGTTCGAAGACATTGATTGTAGCCACACGAACTGGGAAAAGGAGGTTAGGTAATTCAGGGTCCATGTGATCATTATGATTGGGGACACATCGCCAATAGCATATGCCAACATAATGTGACTGGATTATGTTGAAGGCCGACGAAAAGTTAAAGAACATTATTCTTGTTGAGTTACTACTAGATGGGAAGTTACACTGTCGATAACTGTTAAAATAACATCTTCACAACTTCTGTCACTCCTGTATGCAAACTGAAAAGGATCCATAAAGTCCTCACTGCATTCTTTAATTGGGATAAGACTAGGCTAGACGTTCACATGATTTGAAAACAACCGAGGTCAAAGCTATACAGGCTGGAGGTCATTCATGTTTGATGCTTTCTGTTTCCAGAGTGCCTTTTACGCTAGATCAGGATCAGATCAACTGCTGTTATCTGCCCTTTGTTATCTCTCCAGGGTAATAATAGAACATTGATCCGGACGCGTCTTGTAGGTATGTTTATATGGGTGTATGTATGTATGTATATTAGATCTTCCTGCAAGCAGGAATTCGCGAAGAAGCCATCATTGGCTTATCAAAGCCGCAAGCTGACCGAAGTCAGTCTCTTACATTCATATTTAACGTCCATTATTATGAATTGTCAATCGTCAACAACTCTGTAACTGGACGACATACATTAATCTTGAAGGGACTCGGACTCGGGACCTTATGATTGGAAGGCACCGGCGTTAACCACTCAGCTAACACTATTATGAGAGTGATTTCTTCGCTAAAGTCATGACAGTCGAAACGGTTGTCCAATTTATTAAAATCTTTAACGCAATCCATTGTCGGAATTAGTAATAAGCTCTGACCAGAGTTGGATTTACTGGTGAATAAGAGGCTTGTTTACGATATTGGCAATAAACTTTGTGCTCTAAAATTCGCTTCAAAAGATGGCCAACATATCAGCCATCCTGTGAGGCATAACCTTTTATAAGGTAGCATACGCCCATTAAAAGCACCATTGACTTACACACTATCTTACAAAAGTAATGTGGTCCCTAAGTCTAGATAAAAGTTCTCACGAGCTAAACGCTACCCATCACTGGATAGCTGACAAGATGGCCTTTCATTGGCACTATCAATTATTTGTATCATGACCATGCAGAATTTTGCTACAAGAGCCTGAAGTTTTCGTCACTTGTAAACAAACCTCTTTACTCAGTCGTAAACAATTTTCGTACGCTGCTCCTGGGAGGGCTAAACTGGTATAAAATTGTCTCAATTGACCCAATTTTTGCACCGCATGTACTTCCATTCATGCTCTTTAACATCCAAGTAACAAAAATGTAGATCCCAATTGATAACATAGCGGAAAAAGTTGTTCTCCTGCTTCTAATTGGCACTTTTTCTGAAGGAGAACATTTGGGGTGGATTGATATAGACGCTAATAGGAGTATGCTACCACGAGGCTTTAGAGGCCATTCACATTACTTCCACGGATTTAGTTTGTAAGCCAATGGGGGCTTTCATATGGCGTATGCTACATGACGGACCACGCAAAGTTTTCCTTCATCGTCAATCAGGTATAGCGACACCAGTTTGATCTATCTGCCTTCGTTTGTCTTCGTTTCCGGTAAATTAAGACCGAAAAAAAAAAAATAAGATTCCATGACATTTTGAAAGAGCAAAGATATTGCTTTTAAATAGAGCAGAATTGGAATCAGTGAACTTCTGAATTACAAGATCCGTGCTCTACCAACTGATCATCCAGTTGGAAAAAAGGGCACAGTCAGAGGGACAAAAACCTATCGTAGGGCCAATTAGTAAGCTTGTTATAATATGGAAGCAATGAAAGTTTCACTGCTAGCCCCCCTCCCTCCTCCCCCGACCTCACACGTCTTCATTCTCGGATAAGATTCTGAGGTAACAATGGTGGGGAACCAATTTACATCGCCATGTTCCCACCCCTCCTCATCACTGATAAAGTTCAATTGTCCATACGAATGAAATTTGTACCTGTATTAATTCTATTTAATACCGGCATTAATTCGCAGTCAATCACCATGCAGCTTCATATACCGGAACGAAATAGAATTAATACCCGCATTAAAGAGAATTATTAATATTTTTTTATTTCTCGTATGGCCTCCCATAGACCGCAACCTCTGAAAATAGTGACCGAACTCATTGTTCGATTTTGAAGCACATATTCTTGTCTTGGTAACGTTCAATGTATGAAATTATTTGAGAACATTTAATATATGTTAAAGAGCACACGAAACTAAAAACAATTTCGATGATTCGTGTCGTTGCTGTGTGCCATTTTATATGTTCACTCGAAGATGTGACCGAACATATCCACATGATCGGCCCACAGTAAACACCAGTGTCATGATACCAGGCGCGTATCCAGGATTTTCAAACCCGGGGGGCGCGAATTACTATCTAAGCGGAGCGCCACCATCGGTTGGCGCGCAGCGTACAAGAAAATTTCTTGTTTTGAAACCCCCCAGATCACCGGAAACGGCACTTCTCGGGCTTGAAATGACCAACCAGATGTACACTTTTTGCCTGAGAACCAAGTATTTCCTAATAGTTATTTTTCCATCCATAACCTTTTTGAAGATTGTCAACCCGGCACACATCATGACCGCGTCTCCTGTGGGCCTTTGCTTTTGTAGGTGATTCTACGTCGCGGCCCACAATACCCGTCAGCCCCACTTTTCAAGGTTTTAAGCCCCATATTTGTTCAGAATTTGAAAATTCACATTTCTCGTGAATAAACTCACTTGAAAACATACCCATAATCTTGTACAAAATTTCATCTATGGACAACCAATATAGAAAAAACTTCCTTCAACCCCTAACAGACCGGTCAAAATTGCACGAGTAGAGGGAAGTGTGATCTAGAATGTTGGTCAGAAATTTTCGAAAATTCAGACACAGTTAATTTATTGGTGTACAAATATTGCAACCTGTTATAACGGCTATTATAAAACTTGTTTGAAGGAAATGAAAAAATAGCAGATATTTCCGAAACCGAACACTACACACATAGGCGTAGGAGGCGCGGCGGCAGTGGCGGAGCTAGGGGTATTGGTCAGGAGTGGCGAGAATGGTCTGAAGGGGCGCTTTCGACACTATCTAAGCGGAGCGCCACCACTGGTTGGCGCGTAGCGTACAGAAATATTTTGAGTATAGATACTCCCTAGATCGCAGGAAATGACCCTTTCCGGGCCTGGCTAATTTGCAGATAAACGAAGAATAAGGTGTCATCGCCAAATTACACCAACAAAATGTGACAAATGTCAATAAGTAGATGAGAGCGCAATAAAAAAAGTCAATAATCTAGAATAATTAAAAAGTGGTAAAGAGCTGAAAAAGGCGCCAGCAGTCCATTTGAGTCCGTCAGGGGGGGGGGGGCATCCGCCCCCTGACCATATGGACGCTCCGCCACTGCGCGGCGGGGGTGCAGGCCCTAATTCGCCATTACTAATGTAAAAGAGAGTTTTGACATAATTGGACCTCCATGCTTTTTATACATCTACATGAGACATGTCGTTGTTTACATTAGCATCCCGCGGTATACTGCGCAATTTGAACGGACCGTACGGTACATGATGGCATGCGATGTAATAACCGATGCTTGCTTATATGATATTGACATGAACACGTTGAACGCGCGCTTTGCGCGCGAAAATTATTGGTTATTTTTTCAGGCAAGTCGGACAGTTTTGAGGCTTTTCATCCTGGAACGCCATTTTCATGCTCACTGATATGATGTGATATCTGCTGTTTGCGTTACAAATTCGAACAGGCGCGTAGCGAGGAATTTGCCAAGGGAGGGGCGAAGCCTGTAGGCAAATTATCTAAGCGTAGCGCCACCATAGGTTGGCGCGAAGCGTACAAGAAAATTTTGGCCGAAAATGCCTCCCAGATCGCTGGAAATGGCACTACCCAGGACCATTTGTTAGCGCGAAGCGTACAAGCAAATTTTGCCGAAAATGTCTCCCAGATCGCTGGAAATGACACTTCCCAGGCCTTGTAAGTTGCCTCTAAGCACTTTCTATTTTGAAATTACTTTGCGATATCATTTAAAAAATGCTGAATGGGGGGGGGCGGGCGGTCGCCCCCATCCCAAAATGCGTCATGTTCCCCGACGACACGGTCGAGTTCGAGACCAGCCACAGTTGGTTTCATAGCACAATTCTACACACGCGTTATGATAGACCATATATAGTATATATATAGATCATTAGTGAGAGAGGAAAATGGAAACGTCAAAAAATGGAGTTGTCGATGTAAGGGGTAAGGTGAGTCACACTTTTACGAAATCATTGATCCGTCACTGGCTACCCTTCAGCGCTGTAATGATGTCACTGTTCCTCTTTCTCTTCCCGGTGTCTTCGCGTTTTGCTTTTACCCCCTCTTTTTCTCCTTTTTCTCTCTTTCTTCTTTTTCTTTTCCCTTCCTTCCTCTCCTTCTCCTCTTTTTTCCCCTCTTTTCCTTATTTCTTCTCTTTTTTTCTCTTCTCTTTTTCTTATCCGTGGGGCGCGCGCCCCCAACGCCCCCCCTGGATACGCACCTGGATACTGTGGGCGCATCTCAGGATGTTATACGTTGTTTAGAAATTGATGGCGTCCTTTCAGAATGGTTAGAATTGAGTTAACAGATACGGTCTTACGATAGCGACCGTTAATTAGGCCTACGGTGTGCAAATGTCAAAACGTACCATCGTGTATTCATTAATTATGAATATTGTCTGTATCAAAGGTAATCAATAACGATGGCGTCACTCTTTATTTTATATTGCATATATTAATTATTACGTTCTGTAGATCTAATTATAGAACTAATTTATGGTCTAAATATGCCACACTATGCTCCATTTGATATCAATAAGGTTAATTTTTCTTCGTGAGGATGGGAGGGGGATTGGAAATATCGACTACTCGTTAATAAAAATTCACAAATTGAACGCCTTTTAACTTATTTAATGGTAATTGTTCCTACTTTGAAAATTGTCCACTGGTGACGAAATGTTAATGATCGAATCGAATTCATTTCATTAACCTCTCATTAACCTTGACCTTTTGCAAGATTCTGAGAATGCGTCTTAGCTTGGATAAACAAACGTTAATCATCATATTGAAATTTACATTCAATTCATATTCCTCAGCTTTCGAGATAACAACTTTTGAAGTTGGCACGTTTACTACCAAAAGTGAACTTGAAGCAAACAGGAGTGATGCCATAGAAGCACAATGACAAATTTGTTTTATATTTTTCTTCAAAATGTTTAATCCAATTTCTCCTTCAAAATTGGGATGCATTAACATATATGAATATCCAACAGTCATTGGTGGTATTGAAAACTTAACTTTTCCTTCAACGAAACTGGAAAACCTGTCCAATCCAAGGTAAAAACGATAAAGTTAAACCGCATAAGGGAAAACAAAACACTTTGCTGTCAGTGTTCAACTATGACATCACACCTGCTCAAGTTAGCTTATGGTACAAACTGTGAAATTTCAATTATCAATATCTAGAGAATTCGACAAAACTTTATAAATGCTTAGTATTTATTACAAATATTGTTTAGTATTTTTATTAATTTTTAAGTATTACATAAAAAAGGTCAAAAGTGTAATGGCATATTGTCAACTACAAGCGATAGGAAAACTGATACTTCTCGTACCCGCATAAAAGTATATGATCGTGCATGGATACCGTTATTCTAGAACTATTGTTGAAAGGCTCTACTTGTATATAGGTTCATATCATGCATTGGAAGCCTAGCTAACTGTAAATAGCTAACATGTAGGACTATGTATAGGAAACTTTTAAATATACCGCCAAACATAACGATAGGCTTAAAGCTGTCAACAAACCAGCGTTCAATGTGCATGTGGAATACAGACTGCGGTGTAATTGTCTCGCATGTTCCAACGGGCGGGTGGCAGCGTTTCAGTACAGTAACCTTCATGCTTTGCTTTTGATGTCATAGCAAAAGGTTTGCCCGTGTCCGTTGTAACACTGTCAATTATTCAAGCGCTAGTAAATAACCTATATACACAACACCAACTGCATGCTTGCAGCAGAAGTGAAGTTATTAAAGAAGTCGTGCAAGTCATAGCCCGGCATATGTTGCACTATTTTCTACACCATACAAAAGGAAGCCCGACACACGAAGTACCTGCATTGTAAAGTTATCAGTAATCATGGCGTGTTTATCATTCTGGAAACGTTTGGGACGGACTCGAAGGACGGGTGATATTGATACGGGCGCAGACGGCTTAGCTAAATGTTTAGGCCTGGTAGATCTGACCGCTATTGGAATTGGAAGTACACTCGGTGTAGGAATTTATGTTCTTGCAGGAGATGTCGCCAAGTCTACGGCTGGCCCAGCCGTCGTATTTTCCTTTCTATTGGCAGCTGTTGTGTCATTACTATCGGGTAATTAATCTTTCCTTAACTTTCCTTTTTTTTTACATTATCACACTATAGGTTACTTATGTCAGAAGTACTAGTAGGCCTATACAGGGTCGTAGCCTGCGGGATGGGGGCATGGGGAAGCTGCCCCATGAGATTTCTACTTACTAAATGAAAGTAGGACTACGATAATGTGAACGCCTGGACAGTATGCGAGTTAGTTTTAGCGGAATGTTATATCATTTCTTTAGATCTCATTACTCAGTAGCCTATAGTACTGCAATCTCAAGATTCTAGGCACGTATATAGGAATGGCGTTCAAAAAGAACACAAGGTTTATTTTAACCGCTCATCAAGTATATGCACGATCGCAGCTGCGATGACCGTGCGTTTGTTTTGGTTTTCAAGAATTTTGTAAGAATAACAATAAACGTAGAGAGCTCCTAAGACTGAACCTGCGTGAACAGTGTAGCAGTCTAATGTGAAACAACTGTTCATAAATATATTTATTACGTCTAGGTGTTTAATGTAGGCCTATCAGTTTTATTTTTAGCCCCTTTATCAGTGCCCCAATGTTTTAATAAAAAATACGTATATACCAGGGCATTTTTAACATACTAACTAGGGGGACCGCGATCCCCATTCCCCTACACGGCCCACCCTGCACTCAGCTTATCCCCCCCCCCAAATAATGATTACACAAACCTAACAATTAATTTACACGTAAATTCCCCATATGGCTTCCCCTCAGCATATATAGGCTACCGCTACCATTAGAATGTCCTATAGCGTCCTTTAATATCTTCAATTACTTGTGTAAATTATTGAATAAAGCAGAGATGATAAGTAAAATAAAGTCCTAATTTTGCCCTATATACAAAGTGATTTTGCCGAATAATTTTTTTCTTCTAATTCACCTTTTCTTTTGGAATTTTACATTTCTAAAACATGAGAACTCAAAATAAAGACTGTTGAGATGCAACTTACAATGCCTGGGAAGTGCATGGCATTTCCGGCAATATGAGAGGCATTTTTGGCAAACATTTCCAAATTGCTTGGTACGCGCCAAGTTCCGCCAACTAATGGTGGCGCTCCTCTTAGATAGTGTCATGATGGTCCCCCTTTGTGGGAAATGGCTTCCACCCCTCCTCCACTAAAATGGCTCTGGTACATACGTGCATCAAAAACAAAACAAAAAGCAACAACATTTGGACGATACATGATTTATCTTGATGTTCCTCAACTACCTCCCTAGGGATTTTACCCAAGCTACTGCCCTGACATACTCCCCTCCGGACACATTTTAAAGTTCAATTAAACATATAAAGAGCAAACTTTGAAAAATTGTAAATTTCCAAAATTTTACTTCACTGTAACAAATTAAACGTGATTAAACAAGATACAATTCTGCATTGTTTTAGGGAATAAACTATCGATTTAGAAACACCCAACTGAAAAAGCAATTCAAATTTACTATGCGTTTACCTATTCTCAACTTTCTTATGCAATTTGAAGTTTATGGTACAGTCTCACGGTACTACTTTTTAAATCCCCTACAAATTTTACAGAAAAGATTGATCAAACTACTTGCAATGAAAACCTAGAAGGTTTTCAACAAATCAGCAATACTTTGAATATGATCTCAAACAGATTAAAGGTATTTACTCGTGCTACATTGGTGGGATTGTATTTAATTAATAATTGTAACGGTATGGTACCTAGGCCTATAGTGTGTTAGATGACATATCTTAAACAATTGAGCCCTCTAATAATACGCGAAATAACGATTTTTTCCATGTGATCCGCCGTACAAATTATACATGGAAAATTAACAACTATTTTTACAACATCAGGCACCAACTCTCCTGCCACAATGTAATCAAATAATTCCCTGCAAGCATTTCAAAAGAGTCTACAAACTAAAAATATGCTAATTCTTACTTACCGACAGTATAGCAATACCAATAACTGTTAAGTAGACATGTGACGTGTATTCATGTTTATTCTTATTTTTATCTTTATTTTTGATCGTGTTTAAACCTATTTTTTCTTTTCGCACCAACTGGTCACTAGCTTTGATAAACAGCATAGTTTTGAATTCATTTGTCATCATTCCTCAGTTGTATTCATTACTTTAATTGTACTTTCAGTTCTGTACGCCATATGAGAAATACATTTGAACTGGAACTCTGGTATGCTTTTGCGGTATACTGTTATAACTACGAGAATCGTATATATATATATGCATTCCCTGTGGCCTTTCCTGAATTGCAAAAAAAAAAAAAAAAACGGTAAAATTGCCTATTGTTGTCCCTTAGGCAGATTCTATAATGCGGACAAACTTCACAATGTTTTTGAATCGCTTTTCGCTTTTCGAGGACAGTCCAGTGTTTTCTTAAAAACCAAAGATTGCTGTGTGTATTAGTCCGTCCTACGGGAGAAAAAAAATCAAGTGCTGTAGATAAAAAAAAAAACTTAAAACCGAACGCTGAAAAGTTTCCCGAATATTGTCAAACAACTATTGAAGAGCGCACACTTTAATTTATTGTTTTCTTTCCCCTATAAGGGTTAATTTGTCTTACTCTCATAACACTTGAACAGAAATACGATGCTATGACTCTATAGAAGAGCGAACACTTAAAGCGTCTGTTCTCGATGGATCGCTGATTTTTGACCATTTTTTTTTTACAAAACCTTACTATAATATCACTAGGCAATTAATCAAAACATCGATCCGGCATTCCTCCATCAGTCTGTAATTTAGCTGGTTATTAATTATTCAATCCGCCGTGCTGAACATTTCCTCGTCTAGATATTATTGTTTAATTATATTAGTATTAATTACAGTATTAATTATTGTGGTAATTACAAGCAGAGAGGAAGACGAAAATGTTTTTTATTATCATGATTTCCTTCCATTCATTTTGTCGTTTAACAGTATATGAGTGTATCTTATAGTTTGACAATTTGTTAGCCTTATTAGTTTCAGAATAATAATACTTCGATAATGTTGAAGGATTATTCAAGACATTGTACTTATCGACAAAATTTTTGCTTTAGCTCAGAAATATGCTTACTTTGAACATGCATTGTAACGTATCAATTGGTGTAATTGTATATGAGCGTGAAATTATAGGTATAATTGAGAAACAAAAGACTCAAACTTAATGTTCACAATGAGCGACCTTGATCATGAGCATTTCCCTCTTATCCACTCCACTCCCCGCCCTCCCCGCCCTCCCCGCCCTCCCCGCCCTCCCCGCCCTCCCCGCCCTCCCCGCCCTCCCCGCCCTCCCCGCCCTCCCCGCCCTCCCCGCCCTCCCCGCCCTCACCCTCATTCACTACCGTTTCCTCTTCCCCTCTCCCGCTGCCTGTACCCTCTCGCCCAAAAAATCTAGCTTTCTCATTGCGAGTTTCCGACGTTTAAAGGAGCTGTTTGTGTTCCTTTAATAATCATATTTAACTTCCCAATTATGGATGCGATCAAAATATCATCGTGCAGTATTCTATAGATGATTATTGTTCAGTTCTTGTCGAAATTGGCTCGGATGTAGCTGGTGATTATAGCCTCATAATAAGCAACCCATTGATCGAACCGCAGCCAAAATTCTTATACGCAAAGTATAGGTTATGCCTGGTTACACCACTATACTGCTATATGAAAGTGTAATATATATATATGTATGATATATTTAATGGATAAAGGTTAAAGTGTGCCGTGAAAGTTGCTTTGAAAAGTTACAAACTTAATCGTAAATTTAATATGGGCCAACATCACTGACTCCCCATATATGGTGCAACAAAACCGTCGGCGATACTAGTTCTGTCCAAGCATATTTGAAACGCAACGGGTTGGTCGACAGTATGTGCCGGAAATCTGTTTGAAAGTAAAATCATGAATGGGGTCATTCATGTTCAAACTTTAACCACTCATTTTACTACTGACACATTATTCGCATTGTTCATCACCGAGACAGTTTTGGACACTCGCCTGTTTTTTTGTTTATTTTGTCTGCAGGGAATAACTTGATAAGTGTGGAACCCTCATGAAAGTTCTTTTGACGACTTTCTGCAATGTAGCATGTTATAATAATTTGGGATCAATAGTGAATGACCCTTAATTTTTTCTTTTCGTCTTTTAAAAAAAAAATTGTTCCATCATCTCTTGAATTCATTTTCGGTTTCGCATCGTCGGATCGAGTAATTTCAAGTGACTAGCAATTTTATTCTTTCCCATAATTCATCCATGAATTTAGAGAGATTTTGTGAACCTCAGTGTACCGAAAATATATATTAGACGAAGTCACTGGTAGTCTCATCTATTGTAAGATTTCATATATATATATATAAATATTATATATATATATATATATATATATATATATATATATATATATATATATATATATATATACATATACATATACATATATATATATATATATATATATATATATATATATATATATATATATATATATATATATATATATATATATATATATATATATATATATATATATATATATATATAATATATACTATATAAAGTTGCGCGAGATTTCGAGCCAGTTGTCCGTTTGCTATAGTCTTAGGGAATATTTCCATGTAATATACAGCATGCATGTTCATAGCAAGTGATGAAGAGTTTCATAATTTTTGTGCATTTCATGGATGCATTGGCAGAGGTTATTCTTTCTTTAGGCAGATGGTATCAAGTTACGCTTCATGCAACAGTGGACGCTTGATTAGTTTTAATCCTGTTTTTGACTTTAATTTCACAATTCTTTGGAAAGGGTAAAGTGATGTATATAGACAGATGTGCTATGTGGAATATAGTGCTGTTCTTTGCACTACGGAATGGCTCAGGATATTACCGCAGATTTATTTGCAATGATATAAACATTGCCCGTATTCATTACGTATACGCAGCATTGCACTAAGAGTATGCAACAGCATGGGTACGAGTACAACAACATGAGTATAAACTGTAAAAGAAAAACAAAGACATTTTCAGCTGAAGTGCCCTGATGACATCATTCATTATACTGTTGCCAGATGCATTTACAAAACATCACAAAATTTTAAAAGTTTCTATCTTCGCGATACAAAATGCTATGAGGATCCGGTTTTCATCTAAAGATGAAGACAATATTCAGCAATTTTTGCTAGGCAGTCAACTGTAGCCAATAGAATATCCTTTTAGGTTTCCAGGGGTCCTCTTCCCCCTGCTTAAAAAATAAAGTGCATGTTGCTATTGCTTGTAAGACTTAGTAGTTAAAGGAAGATGGTATCTGGCATCCTTTTGCAGATGAGACAAACTTCAACGCAGTTCTTCACTTCAAAGAAGGCTAGGATTATTTTATTCGCTAGGAATATATATGCATATCTTTATATCTTGGCATATGGTGGTATATCGATCTGGGCACATCGTTGATGTTTTTGCAACGAGGTAGTTTAAAAGATAATCTTCTTGAGTCATTAAAATTCCCTTTTTTGAGTTTAGCTTTTATTAAATTTATTAATGATATAATCCGTTCCCAGATTTTTTTGGTTTCATTTCCAACGTTAGAGAAACCTATAGTGAGCAACATGGTAAGCTATATTACTTGGTAATGGGGAGGCAGGTCTAAGGAATTTTAGTATGCGCTGATAGGAGAGGTGGGGTTGAGTTGGGGGGGGGGGCGGGTAATGATCAGATGATTATTAGTAGTGTGGGGAGGAGATAGAAGAAAGAAAAATGATATGAGTTAAAAGGTCAGTTAATAAATTATATGACGACACCAAAAAAGCCGATAAAGCAAGGGTCCGCATACGTTTATATGTTTACAGGCCTACTCCACTGAGAAAGAACCAAGGGCTCATAATGAGGCATGAAAACTATAGATTGTACTTTTAACTTGATGTTAAAGAAATAACCTTAACCGAAAGCTGTAGATCAATTTTCCGACGTCGGGGGAAATTTACGCCACCGAATGAAAAGTGTTTCGCTACCCACGTTTGGGGGTCGCCCCACATAGTTTGTGGACCGTCGGGCTAGATCCTTGCGAAATGTTATTCGCTAATCCCGGCTACATATATACATGACGAGGCCCGTCTTGAGGTAAACTCTGTCACTTAGGCTAGAGTGTGACAGGTATGGGTTATAAGTGTGGAGCCGATTGACTAAAATAATAAATTAAAATCACCAAATTTTGGCACAAGCACTGTTCGAACAAAAGTGGGGAGGTTTAGCTATTCCCGCCCACTTTCCAGCGATGTCAGTGGTTGAAGGGAAAATAATGAGAACAATATCCTATACATATTCCACGTTGTATACTATCAGTGCCACTGTGAGCTTGAAAACCGTCTAATGAGTACTGCAATACTTCACTTCAGCCCGCAGGCTTCGCTATAACAATCTGACAATCTGCATGTGAAAAGCGAATGCATTGTGTAAGCTATCCGCTATATACCCGCAAAATGCAAAATCAATCCTGACCGTTATAGTTTATTCCTGATACTGAAGTATAAATAGCGGGTAGGATATACATGATACGTCTAGTTGAATTGGTACCTGGTTTGTATAGGGCTGCCTTTGCATTTGAATATCAAGCAAACCATCAACTGAAGTCAGTGAAGTCCATTTATAGAATAAGGAACGAAATAGTGGTCCTATATAGTAAGCAATACAATACAATTTAATACACTATAATACAATACAAGTTAATACAACGAAACTAAATACAATGCAATTTTATACAATGCAATTTTATACAATGGAACTTAATACAACTTAATACAATACAACTTAACACAAAACAACTTAATACAATACAACTTAATACAATACAACTTAATACAATACAACTTAATAGAATACAACCTTAATACAATACAACTTAATACAATACAACTTAATACAATACAACTTAATACAATACAACTTAATACAATACAACTTAATACAATACAACTTGCGATAAGGATAAGATGCGATACGACACGATACAATACAGATTAACCAGAGGTCTATTGTGACGTAATCGTACAATATGACGTCATATTCAACGCCAGGCTATCAAATCCTAATTAAAAAAAAAAAAAGTCGACCTCATCTTAACGTTTTATGCTGTACAGTAATATGCAAGTAAATTTTGGTGCTATAGCGTATCAGTTTTCCATAAGTGCTCATCAAAATATCTTTTCCAATTATCCTCTTCTATATACCCTGAAACAAAATCTATCAGTTTGGATCCCAAATGGGAATTTCTTCCAGATTTACGTGAGATTTGGTTACCTAGGAAACCAATGGATTTGTTTTTTGACCAAAGGCGTTGAAAACGTACTGGTATGGAAAAGTTAACCTTCATTTAGATGTGGAGATCGGTCTATTGCGCCAATGATTTTATATCAGGAATTGCAATACAAGTTTTACAGATGCAGGTAAACAAAATGAAGAAGACACAGGATACAGCATATAATTACAGCCCAAAAAATATGCTAGATAGTCGAATAATGGTCACTCATGTCCAATCTCCAATGTAACCATTTTACCATTTGCCGTGCACCCTTCAAGTTTTTGTTGTTTTGCCATTTGATTGTCTTATTTAATCCCTTTTCATTGTCTAGGAATAGTCATGAGGTTTAGACACTCCAAGTACGGTAGGTCCGAGACAACTAGCAATTGCAATTTTTGACAGTTCATAGGTTTTTAGTGGATCAGCTGCATCACAAACTTACCGAGTATTACAGACTAAAATAAGACTGCAGTTTATCAAAGTACATTTACCTTGCTGGAGACTTTTGTTTTCATCAAATGGAAAATTGGTTGGCTAGCAAATTATATGAATGAATGATGCCGTTCAGTCAACTTCAGTGTTCAGCATTTCGTCATATAGAAAACGTTTTAAATGTTACTGGGAATTACTCATGTGTAAACGCACACCAATAGATTTATTTTTAGACTTTTTCGAGTTTTGATACTGTTATATTATTTGTACTGAATTGAGGCCAATCAACCTGCAGCTGCATCAACGGTTAGTCGTTTAGTACAAGGGGCGTCGAGACACAATTAAGTCATCGGGGCCCCCTCATCGACCCCGGCTCCCGACCTGTAACCCCATCGGACCCCGCACTCTCGTCTGGTTACCACTTTAGTCGTTATACGGCGCATTTTACCTTATTGCTGAAATCAGTTTCACCCATGTTGTCTCAATAAACGTGTTTGCATTAGGCTATTTTTCTTACATGATTACCAGCACCATTTTTACCTTACAACGTGCGACGTTTCTTTAACACTGTTATGATTTATATTACACGACTACCAACAAAATTAAACAAACTTTGCTGTGATCAAGGACATTAAAACCATGATATTTGTTATCCCCTAAGGATAACAAGGAACGCCAAAGGTGACAATCTGATCAACAACGTGCAGAATTCTCCCGCTGGATCACAACACCCATTACAAGCTCTAATTTGAAAAGGAGAAACCGCGGAAATAAATCAACGATTCAACAAAAGATTAAAAAAAAAAAGAAAAAAAAAGGATAATTAGTATGATTGGCCGACGGCATGTTTATCAATACTTGTTAGTTTTAATGGGAAAGGGAATTAAGTTTTTTTTTCAACTTAAAAAGTTTCCCTTAATCGACATTTTAATCTCAATTTAGCAATAGCACGGTACATTAAATGTGCACATTCCCTAATGGGATTTCATACTGTCACCAATATTGTATTATGCTAAAACACACAAATACTTTTGAAAACATGCAACACATTATATAGTACAACATTTTTCTTCGGTTATGGAATGTCTGTTTGAGTGGTATTAATACCTCTGTGTAGAAGACGTTCTTCACTTTAGTTTACTACCAAGCGACGCTTCGTATGTGATTGTGTGTGCGCGTGCGGTGGGGGAGGGGGGGGGGCGTGGGGAGGAAGGGGGTAGGGTGAAATACAGATGATTTTAAAGATTTCTAGTTCGATTATATGTAGAAAACTAGGACTTCTAGAAATGTTTCTAGCTGTTTCATGTTATTTCAAACTATGCACCTTTAAAAGTACTCTGGATCGTTTGACTCCTTTAAGGATAAATTCATGATGACGTCAAATCCACAGTTCATACCCAAATGTCAATGTTCATGTTGTAATATATTGTATAAGTAAAATTTATTAACTTCATAAAACAAAAATCTTTTTACTTCACATAAACAACATTGCAAAACAACATTGTTTTGTACGGATGACATACAAGCCATTTGTCATGAAAAGATTTGTAATATATATATATAGATTTATCCAACGTTTTACGTATATCACACACAGTTTGAACCACAAGCCACGTACATAGGCTACAACACTTACCGATAGTATAACGCTTTCCGTATCTCCATAAAATCTCTCGCCTTATTTAATCGCGTTTCAGCTATACACACAGAAATATATCGAAAGAATGAATTTAGTTTGTATTGCAGTACAATCTAATTGAAGTTGTTGAACGAATTCGGTAAATACCGAGTGTTTAGTTAAGTACTAGCCTATTCATGTTTTCTCTTTACGGTATACATGTGAAGGAACGCGTCAAGTGTTTGCGTTACCGAATATAGTAAGGCTACAGGTATACACATGGGACCCCGGGAGACGAATATTTGTATTTGTCAACGGCTCACTCCCTAACGACGTATTTTGTGTATATATACATATATATATGATAGAAATATACGTGGTTTCGTCCCTGCTATATGAACCAAAGAGTCTGGGTGACGAAATGGTGAGAACCACATGGAATAATTTCTTATATAGTTCATTAACCTTCATTTTATTAACATATCTAGAAGAGTTTCTTGGTTTGATCAATTTGGACGTTTTTTTTTTTTTTTTAAATTCGGTGAATGTCTGGTGAAGGAATCGCCAAGCAAAAGGGAACAGCTGATTACTTCATATCAGCTTGGGCGGACTGGTCTTACCATCTTACCAGCTTCGTAACTGTAAGGCGCTATGTCCGAGGCCCCGAAGGTTGAGACATTGAAACGTCGAAGGTGCCTATTTCCTCTTGGTCGAGAAAGATGTCATTCTCGTCTATAGGGCGCCAAATGCGCCAATTGTTTTAAGACCTCGTGCCGTCGTCTGAATAAGTAGCCGGTACTATACGCACCAGTCCACTGATTTTATACCGTCTGCCCGTAGCTATATCTTCGTTCTAGTTCTATAATCCCTGTTTATAAATTTTATACCATTATTCAGTGGTGGATCTAGGATTGCTCAGAGAAGAGAGCTGCCTTTTACATCTAATTGTCAGCTTTCAACTCGGAAGAGGCTGTCCGTGAGACCAATATTGATAGATACCGAATTTGCCACCGAATTATCGGTGTGCACATATTAGAACATATTCATGGTAAAAGTAAGAAGTTACTGCGAGCGAAGCGTACTTAATTTTCCACATTGTGTACCGTGTTTGGAGCAAAACTGTTTTTGCAGCTATGTTTTTGTGCCAAAAGTATTGCAGAAAACGTGAGCTTGGTTCGTCCTCCCCCGAGATTCTGACCTTCGGCAATGACACGTATAATTCTGTTTTTCTCTTTCAATTCCTTGTCAGGTGTTTGCTACGCAGAGTTTGGTGCGCGCATGCACATCACCGGTTCCGCGTACACATACGCCTACGTCGCGGTTGGGGAGTTCATAGCTTTCATTATTGGATGGAGTATGCTCGCTGAGTGCATCATCGGGGCGTCTAGCGTCGCTACGGCTTGGAGCGGCTATCTTGACGTGCTTGTTAACGGGACTTTTAGCACCGCAATCTCCGAAAATGTCGGCACATTTAGATGGGATTTCCTCGGCGGATATCCAGACTTTGTAGCTTTTGGGATCTCTTGTGTTATGACCTTGGCGTTGATCATGGGCGCCAAATTTAGCTCATTGACGATGATCTTGTTTACTGCTATTAACTTCACCGTTGTCTTCATCTGCATCTCTGCTGGTCTCTTTTACATTGATGTGGAAAATTGGAGCTTGGATGGAGGCTTCTTCCCATTTGGGTTTGCAGGGGTGAGTATATTCCAGTTAATATTATTGTCTAAAGGGGACACATAAACCAAACCATCATCTTTAACAACTTAAATCACATAGTTCTTTGTGAAGGAAAACTCTACGACACAGCTAAGAAGGATTTTGCTCCATTTGGGAGATATCGCAGTTAAAGGTCCTTGTACACTAGGCGCGACGCGATACAAAACAGTTTAAATAGTGTTATTACTTAGACCCTTTCACACTAGGCGCGAAGCGGGGCGACGCCACAAAATTGAGTTAAAAATGTTCTACTTTTGTCGCTTTACGACGTGTGACCAATCATTGTCCTCCGTAAGATCACATGATAAGCAGGATAAAACGTGAATATCTTTCTAACCTGTTGGCTACAATGATACTTTTCTCTTCCGTTTTACTCTTCCACACAGCAAAGCTATATCAATTAAATCTTATATCATCACAATGTTTGCAAAACTTGTAAAACCTGCACTGTTGATGGCATGATGTTGAATGTCGTTGTACAGTTATCGCACATACCATCATGTGAACCCGGGACACAAGAAATTTCCCGCCATGAAAAAAATCGCAGAGCGATGCAAAAAATCGCCTGTATAGTGTGAAAGGAAAAAATATCGCTGGCGACTTTTTTTTATCACTTCGCATAGCATCGCGTCGCGCCTAGTGTGAAAGTGCCGCCCTCTGAAAAAAAAGTTAACTTTCCGTTGCTTGCAAGTGAAGTTTTCTTCTTGTCGCTACAAAATGCAGACAGTAATGAAACGTGATACATTGTTATCTTTAATCTGGACCTGAGATCAGGGAGTTCCATAACAACTCCCTGCTGAGACGTCCATCGCTGCTATGTACACTGTGTTCAGGGGCGTCGGAAGCTATTTGGGATTGGTACGGCAGATCAGAGTGTGGCCATCTATCAAAATTATCGGGGGGGGGGGGGCGTTTGGTAGGTCAAATTACGCTACGCGCCACCATGGATGGCGCGTAGCGTAATGGAGAAAATTTTGAAAAAATGCCTCCCAGATTGCAGGAAATGACACTCCCTTGTCTGTTTTTGTACCCGATTAATCTTCTGAAACACATTTTTGAAGTATGTTTCATTTTGGTTCTTTATTTTTTGCCATTTTTTTTTCTTAGTCCTATTTTTTTTTTTTTTTTTTGCGCCGTGAATATTGGTCCGGCGTTCGCCGGACCTGCCGCACCGGCTCCGACGCCCCTATATATGTAACGCGAAAAGGGCAACATTATTGTGTTGTTAAAGCAAAGTTGGTTGCTGTCTAAACCAAAGTTGTTGCTGCTATTTTAACATGTTGCTGATGTTCGTTGATGTCTAAACTTACGCTGATGTCTAAAGTCATGCTGATGACTAAACGCGCGTTAGCTTGTCTAAACTCACGTTGATTTCTAAACCGGTACGGTTGATGTCTAAACCCACATTGATGTCTAAAATTTTCGTTGCTATCTAAACTTATACGGTTGATGTCTAAACTCACGTTGATGTCAAAAATCAAGCTGATGTATACACTTTCGTTGATATCTAAAGTTTCGCTGTTGTAACACATTGTGAACGAACATCATTCTTTCTTTACAAAAATTTATAACAATCAACCGCAAGTTGCTTCCGTGCAGAGCTAGCAACATATACAGAGATTTTCATGCTAAATACAGCCAATGATGTTTTCTCAATTTCCCGCGATTTGTTTGGCTAATAGTCCCTTACTCATTGTCCACTCATTGTCTGCAAACATGCTTGCATCTTCAGTGCTTAATGAACGCAAAGTATGAGGGCTTAACTATGTAACGCGAAAAGGGGAAAAAATCTTTAACGTCCTAATTTGTAGCAAAATCAAGTTGTTAACGATACTTACATGCGAGGACGTTGTTAGTGAAATCGCTGCAAGGTCGAAGCATGGAGGTACTATATACGGAGTTGACGAGGAGGAAAGAGTGGCAGGGCAGGCGAAATGAAGGTCGGGCGGCCGCCCCTGTAACTGACAGCGAAGCTAGGGCACTGGATGGCATCTGCCATGTATGTTGTGTAGAACATTCACAAAGTACAGGCAGTGATACGATCGCATCTTTACAACTACAATAGTAAAAGCATATATATGTCATAATAAACGCAATTGGTGTTCGATCGGTACGAAA
Organism: Apostichopus japonicus; assembly: GCF_037975245.1. Taxonomy (NCBI): domain Eukaryota; kingdom Metazoa; phylum Echinodermata; class Holothuroidea; order Aspidochirotida; family Stichopodidae; genus Apostichopus; species Apostichopus japonicus. Next base: position 8,041,600 of record NC_092571.1, on the reverse strand, counting down.
ACCTTTCTCTAGTAATATTACTGTCACTCGTTTTACTTGATTGCCGACATTCACAACATATCCAGACATCATTTAATGGTTCAAATAAATAAGTTTTAAGTGCAGTATTTTTTGCTGGCATTTTGTCTATAGACACTCGTTTTACTTGATTTCCGACATTCAGCGTATCTCTACACATGGTTGAAGGGGCTACATGAAATCAGATTAAAAGGCAGTATTTTTATGCTGGTACTTTGTCTAGACACTCGTTTTACTTCATTTCCGACATTCACAGCGTATATGCATAGCCTATAACATTTTAAAAGTTGTTTACCGTGCCGCCTCCTAATCGTATGAGACGTATCGCACATGTTAACTGATAGGATGGCAGTGGGAGATACGGTAACTTATAAAACAAGGTTTCCACAATTTGGCGTCTGATGACTCCAAATGACCTTTGACCTCAATAAAATCCTTTACTGAACGTGTCACAACTACATACTAAATATGAGATTCGTCCAACCTTCCCTTTTTGAGTTATCGTGTTTACAAGGTTTTCACAATTTGACCTCTATAGTGACCCCAAATGGACTTGGACCTCCACGACCCCTATTGTTTTTGGTGGAGGTGTGTATAGCCACGTACGTACAGTAAATTGACCTGTATTTATCATGTCATAGTGTTATTGTATCATAATGTTGGTTCGGGCCATTTCTATTGTAACAGCTAGTTCTGCTTATACTAACAAGCAGAAATCTAGTGCATGAAGATCATCGAAACCTCAATGCATTTTGCATTCTGGTTTACATTACAGGGTTGAGCAATTTTGAACGGCGATGGCAACAACATAAGTTTAGACAACGACGTATGTTGAGACAACGGAAGACATCAACGTGAGTTTGAGCAACAACGTGTTAAAACAGCAGCAACAGGCTTTAGTTTAGACAATAACAAACTTAATTTAGACACAGGGGCGTCGGAAGCTATTTAGGATTGGTACGGCAGATCAGAGTGTGGCCATCTATCATAATTATCGGGGACGTTTGGTAGGTCAAACTACGCTACGCGCCACCATGGTTGGCGCGTAGCGTAATGGAGAAATTTTTGAAAAAAATACCTCCCAGATTGCAGGAAATGGCACTTCCCTAGAAACAAGACCCCTGCCATGCCAGAGTAGTCACATTTAGCCTACTTGCCGTCATCATTATTTGCCATGGCATCATTTTTTGCCATTTTTTTTCCTTAGTCCTACTTTTTTTGTTTTTTTTGCGCCGTGAATATTGGTCCGGCAGACCGGCTCCAACGCCCCTGGTGTTGTGGGTATTAAATGTAACTGAATGCATTGACTGTATACACTAGTGTCTAATTACCGACATTATAGCAGCTGTGTGTTTATTTTCTGGGATCAATGGTGGTGTCTAACACTTCTGTTACACCTCATTCGAAACTAGGTCAGATTACCGGCATCAGACGTTTCTTTGTGCGCGAGTCTTCACTCCCTTTAAGCTACGCACTTTGTGTTGGAATACAACCTAATGTCACCTCCTTGGCAAATCATGGGTACGCCTCTGCGGGTGGTAGACAAGAGGAGGTGGCTTAACACAATGGAATTGTCATTCCTAACGTTTTAATTCTTCTTTCATCCCTCAGGTGTTAAAAGGTGCTGCCACTTGTTTCTACGCTTTTGTCGGTTTCGATGTGATTGCCATATCCAGCGAGGAAGCCAAAAATCCGTCACGTGATATACCATTGGCTATTATGTTAACGCTGTTGTTATCCTTCCTGGTGTACACAGGGACCTCGTTGATCTTAACCTTGATAGTTCCGTATTATGAGATTTCTGCCTCTGCGCCCCTCGCAGGAGCCTTCCTCGCCAAAGGGTCCTACATGGTAACGTACTTAGTAGCTGTAGGGTCCATGGTAGCACTGACAGCCTCCATGCTTGGATGTCTGTTTCCTATACCGAGATTGACATTCGCCATGGCCAGAGATGGTCTTCTGTGTCCGATGTTTGCTCACGTTCATCCAACTACCAAAGTACCCATCTTGAACTGTATAGTCGCGGGATCTTTGACGGCTCTCACCGCATTGTTCCTTAGTCTAGAGCAGCTCGTTGAGATGATGTCCATCGGGACTCTCCTCGCTTACACGTTGGTGGCGGCCTCGGTGATACTGCTACGTTACAAACCGATAGACGAACAGAGAAATTTACTCGACGAGTCATTTGACGAAAAAGGAGCGACGAATCAGAAGAAGGATACTACTGATGCAAGCATGGAGTTGCATAACCTCGTCAAAAAGGACCTCACGGAAAAAGAGAGGCTCGTCGGCCCTAGAGAACCCACAGGAGCGTCTTATCACAAAGTAGCAAAGTTCACTTTTATCTTTGCCGTAACAAGTTTCCTACTCTCAGCTTTTCTCACGTACGGTGTTGTGTCCCGACTGCTGCCAACATGGATGAAAATCATCCCTGTATTTATATTTGCGATTATGCTCGTTTTGATGACTGTTGTTATTGCGAAACAACCACAAAGCACAGAAGAGCTTCCATTTAAAGTTCCCTTCGTCCCTATTTTGCCTCTCTTGTCTATATCGTGTGACATTCATTTGATGATGCAGCTTTCTCCGGCAACGTGGATAAGATTCGGATTATGGTTAATATTAGGTGAGTATAATTATGTACAGTGCTGGATTACAATGATACAAAAGGCAAAAGAGGCAAGTGCCTAAATGTCTCCAAGGGAAAGGTGGAATGCAGCTATAGCAAGGGTAAGGGGTCCCCTTGGCAGGAACAAGGGGCCTATTGCAAGGACAAATGGACACAGGGCAAGGTCACGGTCAAGGGGCCTCTGAGAACACTTTCGAGGAAGACATGCCATATTTATTTGTCGGGTTACTGCCTCCAATGCTTAATAAAGAAAGAAGGGGTGGGGGTCAGGCGGTGATATTAAGCAGAAGTGTTTCGCCAAAATATTTCCTTAAAATTGCTCCCAACTCTAGGGTGCTGGTCATTTCCATGTACAGACATTGCATGATGACTTAAGGCACAAAAAACCTAACTTCGTTATCTAGTAGACCGTCAAAACCCAATTGCTATCAGTTGAGGTTGAATTTCTATAAGATTTCAACAGCTTGAGTTAATCAATTAAAGCGGCTGGAGTGACTAGTCTAATACACAGGCCATTAACGTCATTTACACAGATGCATCACAAAACTCAATGGGGAAACATTATGTGAAAACATTAGTTTAAAAATACTGGTGTTGAAAGTCATAAAAGGTGTCCTGTTGTTTATACCCCCCAAAAAAGTTGGGTTAGTTTGGTTGAGTTTTTTTCTAAAGTTTATAAAACAATGGATGGATGAACATTATAATTAAGGTCCTACATTGAAGGAGCCGACGTCATCATCAATTTAACCTGTCAGGAGCATTCCAGAGTATTTGTAAATTTTAAAAGGTGAATGTCATGAAAAACTAGAATAGTTATAGAAATATTTCTAACACTCAAATTTATCTGTATTCTTTGGACTAAACATCTATCTTAAGTCATCATTTAAAGTTGGGATACGAGATGTGCAAATTGAAGGATGGGGTGGGCCGTGGGGGGGGGGTAGGGATGCCTGAAAGCACCGTACATTACATTTTGGTTTTCGTATTATTATTATTATTATTATGTTTCAAGACACTTACCCAGAATTGCGCATAAAGATGTCCATGCATGTAATATTTTGAGTACATGAGTTCGGGGTGCACACCCTCCTTTCGAAAGAATTTCATGTTGCTCGAATCAGCTTGGAAATATATATAAATCTTTGAATGTGTTTTGACACACGATCTCACTTCATTTTCTATACTAACGAAATGACAGTTACGAGCACGGGTGATTACGACCAGTAATCGGGAATCGAGGGGGAAAGGGAGGGGAGGGGTGCATAGCGCCTTTTTTTAAAATTGGACAAATACAATTTAATGTAGCTACTAGTCAAAAAAAAAATGCCTCAGAATGCACCATTCTACGTCTACAATTTTATATTTGTATTTTCTGGGGGGGGGGGAGGGGGGGGGCTCCTCCTTGTGGATCCGTCCCTGATCAGGTGTAGAACATATGACAAATGAATTCCGTTTGTGGAATTTGATTTATCGCCTCGATTTTGGAGTGACCGTACTAAACTTTAGTGTTAAACAATGACGGTTTTGTTTGATGTTACGGTGTGACATCACAATTATTGTGCAATTCTCCCCTCCCCTCCCCTCCCCTGACCGCCCCCTTAATAAAAATGACTGAATTTTATATTATTTTTCTTTGTCAGCAAACAGAGAATGCTGCGAAGATGGAATTTGGATTAATGTCTTTGTTTTATTTGGACTGATATGATACATATATTCCAGAATAAAAAGTCCCAGAATTTGATATACATTTAAACTAATAACGATTTGTTTACTTTTCTTCCCTTCTATACTTCAGGTTTGGCAGTATATTTCTTCTATGGTATCTGGCACAGTAAAGCAGGCGAAGAAGAAGACGATGACAGCAAACTTAACCCAGAGAGCATAGCAGACGAACCAGATGTGATACAAGGAAACTATGAATGAAGGAAGCCATCTTAACTGACAAGGTGTAATAATAGGGGACAAAAACCCAACAGACTTCTTTACCTTTAAAACCATCGTTGTTGGTAAACTACGGAAGCTAAAAAGTGCCATCAACATAAGAAAACTTTGCCCCAATAAGTCAACATGTTTTCAGTAATTGTTTAGATAACAAGATAATATCTTCTAACTCAGAAAAATGTTGGATTGCTCAGTTGCTTTAACTGACTTGTTGAACAATTTTCTGCAAAATGTTGAATTGACCACTTATAATATGTCGTCAATTCAACATTTTTTCTGCAAAATGTTCCCACTGAGCAATTGAATAATTTTCTGCAAAATGTTTAATTGACAACTAATCGTATCTCGTCAATTAAACATTTTGCTGAAAATTGCTCAATTGCTCAGTTAAAGCAACTGAGCAATCCAACAGTTAACAGAATTTTTATAAGATATTATCTTATTATCTAAACCATTTACTGAAAAAAATGTCAACTTATGGGGCAAAGTTTTTCTTATGCTGATGGCTATTTTAAGCTTCCGTAGATCGTTGTTGGTAAACAACTTCCCCAAACAGTTGAGAAACGTTTTGCTCCGTTTGGAAGATCCTATAGTTTAAAAAGGCCTGTCTGGGGTCTGTCATTTCTGTGTCATTTCTGTGATGTCATAGAGCCACTATAGGATATGAGACCAATGATTTTCTCTTCGTTTATCTTTACATATAATTTGCAACAGTGTTGACATTGAAACCGATGTCATCATTAGGTCATGGTAGAAAACTTGAATATGTTACAGTCAGCATTTGCATCTCCGTAACAGAAAATGAAACGCTGTAATTATTAAAAGCTAAAGAAATAGTTGATCACATTTGACTTGATGATGTCATATTTAGACTTGCTCAAGTCTCAGTGCCAAAAAAAAAAATCTTTGAAGTCTTGCAAATGGAATGAGATTTTTAGGAGCTTCTGTATGCCAGGTATCTCTATCACATAGATCAAATATGATGGGTGGATTTGTGTCTCATTTTACCTGGTTAATCAAACTCCGGTTAGATGATATTGAGAGAATCGACCGGGTCAGGAGAGGGTCATGAAAAGTAGCGGGGGTAAAAAGAACCCTCTTTTGGTCAAACTCAGGGAGCTGGTCAAACATCAGTCGGGATTTGGAGCATCGCCTCTGGTGAAAAACTGGCTGAATTCTGCGTAAGTGTAACCGAATGTGTGAACTTCCAAGGGGAGTGAGGAGGGTAGGACAGGATGGGGGTAGGATAGCGGGGGGGGGGGCAATCATTTTGCATAACTTTTCAACTGAATTGGTACCATGAAGAACACGTTTTATTTCATATTTATTATTTCATAAAGGAAAAATGGATCTCTCCTTCTCCCCCTCCTCCTCCTCCCCTTCTCCTCCTCCTCCTCCTCCTCCTCCTCCTCCTCCTCCTCCTCCTCAGATAGGACACGATTTAACCAAAAACGAGTCACGTTTATTTTCGTTCACCTTCTTCTACCCTCCATCCGCGGCTTCCCCCCCCTCTCCTCCCCTCACCCTCAATCAAGACATGGATAAATTCTTCCGGACGCCCATATCGATATTAAGCGATTTAATGTTACAAGGACTATGATTTCAATGCGCAGTTTTGTGAACTGAACTATATATATCTGTATGTAAGCTGCGATGTACAGACACTGTTCGCGTATATGTATATAGTTTGAAGTTATTTACATTGCTTCGAATTCTGAAGTTTTGAATAATATTTTCAATAAAGCCCGCGTTACAATTATTGAAATTAGGGATAGCGGAATGTTTGTACACCTGCTTTTATTTGTCATCCAATGGCTTTAAATTGCTTCATTCTTTTCGGTCTTATAGCTCCTGCAGGTATGCCTATATGTATAACTTTTGATATAAGTTGTGTGTTTGCCTATAATATATATATATAGCATAAATTCAACATGAAAGCAACAGTGTTTTCGGGATATAACGAGGAAGAATTTTCCTTATATGACTTCAAATGAAGGGCAACCAAAAATCAACATAGGCAATGGTCATATAGTGTAGTTATGTATACGTATAGAGTAGTGTTTACAGCGTGTGTCTCAGTAGAAGGACATGAGTAAAATAATACGTATTCAATCCAGGCCCGTGTAGCGACAAATTCTAAGTGTTGGGGGGGGGGGAGGTGGGGTAGGTGGCAGTGGGCGTGGCACAAACAGTTTAAGGAGGGGCACAATGCTTATACCGAGACGCTATATATAAGGAGCTTCACCGTTAGATATATACGTGCGATAACGAATCGACGCTTTAAAGATATATGATGAATGTGAACTCAAAATAGGTAAAACAAAGTTGGCATGGCAACGAATTGGTTTTCAAATCAGAAAAACAAATGAGATAAAAGTGCGAATTGGGTAGCGACTCAGGGGCGCGAAGTTTAAACTACAAACCATTCGGGGTTCCTCACATGCATTACAGTATCGCTGATTGACTTACAGAAGGGAGTGGTTTCATTATCAACAAATAGCTCGGCTAATATATGGTTGGCCAAATTCCCACACGCAACCGTTACATTTCTGAACTCATCTCGCGGAACGGGTCAAAACGTACATGTTTTAACGAGAAAGGGTGCTAGGCTAAAAACCCGGGCCCATGGTCAACGAAAGGATGCCAGTGGAAATATGGGATACAAATTTTGAGTTTCTTAAGAAAGTCGTACTGAGAAAATGAAAGCACAAGTGTCCTTGTGTCCCGACCTTGTTCTCGGTGACCCGGTCATCATACGATGACCTTCCCAGCTTCGAGGCATATCGGTCACCCACCTATGTTGTTATGTATATACGTTTATGTCTTAGCGAAATGTTTAGTTTTATGTTTCTATTACACATTTTAATGTATAGGCCTAGGAATATATATATATATATATATATATATATATATATATATATATATATATATATATATATATATATATATAATTGAAATCGTAGTGAGTTCCAGAACAGTGAAAAAACTTCCAACATCAACATCGAATTCGAACCCGGGCCTCCCGCTTTATATGAGGACACCCCATATTATAAAGAAATCCAAGTTTACTTCAAAAGAAAATATTATTAGAGAAAACCCAAGAAATAAGATTCGACTCATAATGACAAATGAGGAGTATAGGCTAATGTTTAGAAAATCTATTGGAATTTTCGGTCCCCCTGGGACCTTCGTCAGCAATACGTGGCAGTCGAATGAAAAGTACAAAATGTAACACAATGAAAGTATGACGCTGGTTGCATTGATGGAATAAGAACCAAATAAACCTTGACTATACAGGAAGCGGATTAAGGAGCAAAGAACGAATTATATATGCTTGTAGAACTGATAGTTGTTAAGGTGTCCCACTGTGTGAGACTTAATGCGAAAGATCCAATCGATTTCTTTACGTTCAGTAGCGGATTGGAAGTTCGAGGCAATTAATATATATATATATATATATATATATATATATATATATATATATATATATATATATATATATATAGATAGATAGATAGGTAGATAGATAGATATTTATATGTAATTGAAGTCGTAGTGAGTTGGAAAATCAAGAACAAAAATGAACAAAAGGCATTGTTGAATGGATTCTATATTTATTGTTCAATTTTAAGACTTCGAGATTGTCGTACTTAATTTAATTTGTGGTACTGAATCGTCATATGAACTCAGTTCGTTATAATATATATTATGTATAGGGCGATATATCAAAGTGACCAGTCTAGTCATGCCGTGACTAGTCATGCCGAAACCTATCAGTCTGTGACATTTAATAGTAAAAAATTAGTATTGTTAAATTATTATTATCATTTCGGCATGGGGTTTTTAGGGGGACCCAGCATTCGTTTTATAATTATGATTAAAGCAACGTTTGTAACATTTTATTTACGGATTATAGCAGGGTGATATATCGTACCAATATTTTCATATTTATTATATTACATGATACGTGTGAAAACGTGTGTTGCGGTAAAAAAGAAGGGGGGGGGGAGGGAGTAGGGATGGCGATTAAATGTTATGTGGTCTTCCTTGAATTAAAGTCAATAGGATCTAGCATATAATGATGCAGAATGTCTAAAATAACCATCATAATTTGCGATTCATTTGGCGTTCCATAACAATCATATAGATGTATAATTTATAGCATATTTCGTATATAATTTATTATTTATTCAGTGACTTATTACAATTTCTTTTTGGCAGAGTGAAATATTTATTTATAGATTTCGAATAAAGTATACATAGTTGTGAAACATTCTTTTCTCCATCTCTTAATAAAACCACTGATGTGTAATGAGATTGTTTTTTGTTAAAACTAAACCGGCTTAATTCACAAAAACGTGGACTTTCTGCCGGTACATCTTTGTATACAAACGTCAAGCGCATTAACTACTGCAGGTTGAAGATTTGAACCATCATTGCCATGAGAGAAAATTCTTACAAGCTGATCGAAGGTATTTATTCATTAAATTTACAGACAGATAACAAACTAATTAATTTACTACAGTCCTTATGTATATAATAGTTTTTACGGATTTTCATTTAAATTCATTTAAATGTGCAGGTATAGCTCTAACAAACTGATCGAAGGTCTTTATTAAAATTGTCAAAAGCAACAAAACTGTTTCATTTCAGATTCGAATGTAAGATTTGTCTTAAATGTATAGATCTATTAGTATTTATACTCTTACTTTATAGCTTCCTTGAGTTCATGATACCAAAATGCGTGTGAAAATGTAGTTCACGAGCTTTTCTTGTTATAACAATAAAGTAGTTAGTTTAATGTTAATACACTCGGGGGAATGAGAAAATGAAGAAAACTTTATTAGTTATACACAATATTACCTCTAATATGGCGGTAACTTTATCAGTGATAAACATCGGATGGTACATTACCTATAATATGGTGGTAACCTTATCAGTGATAAACATTGTATGACATATTACCTCTAAATATGGCGGTAACTTTATCAGTGATACACATCATATGATATATAACCTCTAATATGGCGGTAACTTTATCAGTGATAAACATTGGATGGTACATTACCTAGGAAATGGTGGTAACCTTATCAGTGATAAACATTGTTTGACATATTACCTATAATATGACGGTAACCTTATCAGTGATAAACATTGTTTGACATATTATCTATAATATGACGGTAACCTTATCAGTGATAAACATTGTATGATATATTACCTCTAACATGGTGGTAACCTTATCAGTGATAAACATTGTATGACATATTACCTACAATATGACGGTAACCTTATCAGTGATAAACATTGTATGACATATTACCTATAATATGACAATAACCTTATCAGTGATAAACATTGTATGACATATTTCCTATAATATGACGGTAACTTTATCAGTGATAAACATTGTATGATATATAACCCCTAATATGGCGGTAACTTTATCAGTTATAAACATCGTATGGTACATTACCTATAATATGGTGGTAACCTTATCAGTGATAAACACTGTATGATATATTACCTATAATATGGTGGTAACCTTATCAGTGATGTACATCGGATGCCACACTACCTACAATATGGAGGTATCGTATCAGCGATACAAGTAACTTAAAAAGAGATTCATTTTGAATTCATATAATGTCTCTTATATGAAAGCATACATTTATAGTGATACGCATCGGTAGATGCCACCTATTTTATGGACAGAGGTAGGTAACTTTAGCAGTGTTACACATCGGATGACACACTGTACTTGGAATGTGTAGGTTACGTTTCAATGATATAGATCGGATTACACACTATATACCTCGAATGTATGTATACCGTAGAGGCCATCGCATATGTGAAACAACTCATCAAAATAAAAAAAAGCCCACATGTTTTATTGCCGAAATGAACTTAGGCCAACAGGGGGCGGTGTTCATAAAATGTCCACCCTGGCGAATTTTGTGATCCATTGTTCAGCTCTTCCTCAGTAACCAATTGGCATAACCCAGTACTGCCTACTTCCATGCGGTAGTTGAATCCCCCGCAACTAAAACCCTCGTTTAAACAATGCAGTGCGCATCCATTAGGGCCACCGTGAACTGTTGACATCACCCCGGAACCTGTGACCTCCTTGTCCTGGTGTATCTTGTAAGACCCTTAAACGAAAAAAAAAAAAAATAATATATATATATATATAAATATATAAATATATATATATATATATATATATATATATATATATATATATATATATATATATATATATATATATATTTATATATATATATATATATATATTTATATATATATTTATATATATATATATATATATATATATATATATATATATATATATATATATGCGTGTGTGTATGTGTGTGCAAATAATAATAATAATCTGGGGGAGGGTGGTGCGCAGTTCCCCAGCCCACACCCCCCCTGCAACTCACTCTTTATGTCGTTACGACCAGTGCTGTATGATACGCCGTGATATAGGTCGATCAACACCTACCGACATTCAGCCTTCCCGACCAGCAACAATAAGAAATTTTATTTCTTTTTGGACTTAAACACTCGCCGGTTGCGACAACCTTTGCACAATGTCCATCAGTGTAAATGCAGGTATATACAGGAGAATTTTAGGTTTTAGTTTTCAAATACTGAAACAACAATAAGCAATGCATGGTGGACCGTCGTTGATATATCTTTTTGCTAGCTATACCCCTAAACAGATATATATATATATACATATATATATATATATATATATATATATATATATATATATATATATATATATATATATAGTAACCACCAGTTGATAACGCTTAATATACGCAGGTTATTATTAACTATAGTCAATCCAAAAATTAAAAATTAAATTAAAGTTTTAGCTTCAAAATATCTAATATATCAATCTTTTTGTTTTAGTCTGTATGGCAAAGTGATTAAGTGTTTGCTTACATATGACTCTTTCATAAACTTTCATAAACTAAGCGGGGTTTTTTTTTTGCAGGTACATAAATTTCTTTTAATTAAAGCAACCTTCGGCAGAATTTTAGTCTTGATAGTCATAGTACAAAAAAAAATCAAGACACAATTCAAATTTCGTATTGTTTTTATACAGCTAGTATATGGTTTTCAGGATATTAAACTTAAAAGAAAATATATTTTCAATACTAAACCGATGACCACGTCGACTCCACATTACAGCTACATGTCAATTTTAATCCATCATTTACTAATTCTTAACCCCCAACTATCCATGTTCCTTGAACCTCATGTAAACAACAGAGCAACATAGCATAACATTCAAGACCTTGTGTCTTTGACAAATTTCTAATGCATTATTAAAGGAAGCAGGACACTTCGCCCAACAACCATTTCGCCCAACTGCCATTTCGCCCAACCTTACCATTTCGCCCAACCAGCCTGGTCATTTCGCCCAACCAGCCTGGTCATTTCGCCCAACCAGCCTGGTCATTTCGCCCAACCAGCCTGGTCATTTCGCCCAACCAGCCTGGTCGTTTCGCCCAACCTTGATTAAATATGATACTTCAAAAGGAAACGTTAGGGAATTGTTAACGTTACAGGATACGAACCGAATATTAAGGAATCTTGAGGATGGATCAGTGTTTTAGGGTTAGGTTTGATAGTAAACGTTCGGGAATTGTTAACGTTACGGGATACGAACCGAGTATTAAGGAAACTTGAAGTCGTGGTTAAATTGATTACATGTGATTACATAAGTGGTTACATTGATAAAGTGGTTACATTGATTAAATATAGTAATTCAATATTACGGACGGGTTTTATATATATATATATTTTTTTCAATTTAATAAGGAAACGTTCGGGAATTGTTAGTCAGTAGGATGGATCAGTGTTTTAGGGGTTAGGTTTGATAGGTTTTTATGAAGACCGATTCCCCTGTGTTTGTATAATAATATAACTTCCATTGTATGCGTAAAAGCCTAAAGTAGTGTAATCCTCCCATTATACCCGAAATAACTGCTCAGACTCCGATCGATATCGAGCGGACCTCACTTTTTCATTTACCTATTACGAAGTAACCTAACCCAAAATAAATCAAATTGAACTAGTGGAATAGAAAAAGAAATATTATTCTGACTGAATATTAGTAAAAATAAGGTTGGGCGAAATGACCATGCTGGTTGGGCGAAATGACCATGCTGGTTGGGCGAAATGACCATGATGGTTGGGCGAAATGACCATGCTGGTTGGGCGAAATGACCAGGCTGGTTGGGCGAAATGGCAGTTGGGCGAAATGGTTGTTGGGCGAAGTGACTAGAAAGCTTATTAAACACGTCATTTGAGGCCATAAGACGATTGTTTTCCACTTCAGTATTTCAATGTATGTGAAGAACTGGCCCAGTATAGCATGTGTGTTAGATTAAGCAGCCCAGCCACTTTGATCGATGAGCCTCAGATGTTTAAACTTTGTAGAATAATTTATCAAATGCTACAAATGATATACAAATAAATCCAAGACTAAACAAAAGCATTTATGACATATCTAAAAGAAATTAAAAAAAACTTCTTTCTTTGTGTATAAAGTCACGTTTTAATCACTCTAATGTGACGTTAAACGATCCAAAATACAGTATGAAATTCTATCTTAAAAGAGAAAGAAACTTATGAATGAAAAGAAGATTACCTGTAAATGAACATGCTACAAGAGGTATCAGAATCACAGAACAGAAAAACAAAACGTTTATTTTCATCTTGAAGTACCGTGTATATACCAGTCTTTCAAATTCCTTTGAGAAAAACACCGCTTACAGAAAAACGCACCTCACTTTATGATTGCGGGTATGAAAAAAAAGTGAACTTGTAAAGATAGTATATACCAAGTTATAATTAATGACGATATGAATACAGTTCTTACTAATGATCTATTTAATAAATCAATTAAGTATAGTCGTCTGCTACAGAGCACACAAAAGAGAAAAATTGATTTCCCCCCTTTTCTTCTCCCATGAGTCAAAAAAAAAAAAAAAAAACTCGCGATGCATCTTATACAATTGTTTTTGACAACTCATCCAAACAGTGTATAATATTGGAACGATGCCAGTCCCGGCCCCGAGCTGAGAAGACTTAAGGGATTCAATTGATGTACATATTGCGATGATTAAAATCGTTGAGGCGTGAAAAATAATCGATAGCCAAGTTGATTTCAAAATAGAACACCAATTAGTATCCCTAATTCCCTTCATGTATATTAAATTACTGTCACTATATTTTGCGAGAATGACCTATAGGTATACCGTAGAATTCTGGAAAGCAGGAGTAACTCTAATATGGTCACGCAGCGAAAACGCTCAAACTGGTACTATTGTCTAAAACGTGTGCTGGTCGAATGGAAATACAATGGACGTGCGATGTCAGGATTGCAGGTTTGAGTCCTATAAATAGATCGTTACGTTCTATTCTAGGTCAAGGCATTCATTCTTCATTGTCTTTCTTCACACATGTGTATAAATGTGGTATACCATGTGAGCTAACCTTTACATTATATTGTTGCTTGCGCCGGAAGTTGTGGCTGAACCCTATGTATGGGAAGCCCTCCATGAGACACGTAGATGTGGCGCACTCTCGTGCGAGTCCGGGACTGTTTGAATTGAGCGGTATTGTAAACTGATATGACCTTCATCTTCAACTTTCAACTTCAATGTCAAATTAAGTGTAGACCAAATCATTTCTGTGCACTTGTATGAAATTTAAACTTTTTTTTCCACCAAAAGCAAGTGACGAACAAAGTAAAACATGTCGCAGAATCATAAATAAGCAGCTAGGCCTACTGTAGTGTCTCAAACAATTAAATATAAAACATCCGCAAAAATACCTACGAAGATAGCTTGGCTTCTGTTACATTAGGGCTCCTCTAGTTCTAGGCGTATGTACTATACAGTAGCTATAGGTGTGCGCGAGTCCTAAGCCTATACAGAACATCACTGCTACTTTGAACCGCTACTCGATTAGCACGACTTCGTACATTTTCCCATATATTTATCTTGTCTTTTAGCTGCAGATTGGTGGGCGAAAACTATCGCTATTACTCCATTACACTGTCTAAATCAAAGCGATCTTTTACGCAATAAAAATCTAAGGTCGCAACTGGTGTTGAGTGAAAATCTTTGCAAAACACCTAGCAGCAATAACAGTAAACTTGTCTCAAAACTCCTTAAAATGATGTATATTTTGAGAATTATGACTGATGGCATGTAGGAAATGCCTTAAGAAGTAATTTAGGAGTTGTTTGGCCACCTTAAGATAATTAATATTCTGACACGAAACATTTTTTCCTTCACGTTTTTGTGTTAATGAACCCAATTTTACCCTGGCACGTTGAAGTCTAAGTAACTCGGCAGTTTCATTCTTTGGCGTCGAATATGTTTTACCAACATGACAGGTAATCGTGTATTGTGGATTTGTTTTTTGCAGATCAACTCGAAAATAGTCTTGTGTCATTAAGTTATGAATTTTAATATTGCAAAACTCGGAATAAAGTGGCTACAACTTGATAAAGTTTGTTTACTATGGTAATTTAATGCTCTTATATCTAAACTTCAGATGGGAATGTCCCATGTATATTGTTAGTAGCCTATACCTGGGCCACTGGTATACCAACTCTACTATGTCGGGGTTGCCTACGCATAACCATGGTGTGGTGATATCGAAGTTTAATCAATTATTAAAATTGGTTGAGAAATTAATATATGAACCAAACGTTCCGTGTAATAAATTGGTATTTTATATGATGTTTCCGCTGTATGTTTGGAAATTGAACGTGAAGTTTGTGAACAATCTGCGAACCTGAAAACTTCCCGTACATAATGAACATGCAGATAGCGAACCATTTTACACAGTTAATTTGCATTGAGATTAGTCATGGATGAAAAACCTAACTACGCGACAGTTAAGTTTCGTAAGCGGCACCTGGTCATTTCCCCAACGAAACTATATCCACACCTGAAGTTTTTATTTTGCACTGCCATCTCAACAATTGCGAAGTACGACGGAAAACTTCAACAACGGAAACTCAAGATATAATACCATCTATTCCAATAGCAACGTTGTATGTATACAAGCAATACATGCACGCAGCGCCGTATGCAGGTAGCGACACCGTTAAACCAATGACGGTTTGGTGGGACTTCTCCGTCTGCTACTATCTACGGATGCCCATAATCTAATTTCCAATTGCCAACAACCTCTCCTATTCTTATGAGGAGTAACGCGGCATGTTATCTTATACGCTGGTCGGTTGGAGATACGGTAGATTGTGAAACAAGGTTTCCACATTTTGACCTCTGGTGACTCCAAATGACCTCTAACCTCCAAGAAACAACATAGGATTCTTTTGCTTAACGTGTGACAACTACATACTAAATATGAGATTGGCCGAAGCTTCCCTTCTTGATATATCATGTTTACAAGGTTTTCACAATTTGACCCCTAGTGACCCCAAATGAACTTTGACCTCCACCAAACACAAGTAGTTTCTTTTATTTCATGTGGTACTCCTTTCCAATATTAGATTGGTCCAAGTCTCCCTTCTTGAGAAAATTTTTGACTTTTCAAACCCCCCAGATGGCCGGAAACGGCACTTTCCGAGTATTCTAAGCTGCATGTACCTAGCCTGAAAATATGGATCTCATGTCTGCAATTTCTCAATTGATGAGAAAAAAACAATCTATGAAATATGGTAATACATATCAGATGAGTTGAGATAATACAAAAATCATAATGCCTTTAGCCCCCAATCCCCTCCCGTTCCGTCACCACTGTTTGATGCAGGGCCGGATCAAGGATTCTGGAAGGGTGAGGGATTTGGCCTCCAGTGATCCTAGGGTCTAAGGGGAGTGGGTTTCCCTCTATCCATTGTGAAATTCTTGGATATTTAAGTACAACAGGGAACCCCCTTCAATTTAGCCATGCAAAGCACCTACAAAAACTCACTCGAAATGTATCTGCATCAGTACGAGTTAGCTAGTTTTATTGATGATCTATTCATGGTAGATTGGAGAGAACAAACGCCGTGGATGTTTCTCAATGAACTTTCGGACCACTTCGTCAGTGTCGATAGGAGTGTTATAATACGTGTTCATGAGAACAAGAGCTGTGAGACGTTCCTCGCCCATTGTTGATCGGAGAACAGTTTTATGCCTTCTCACCGCAGAAAACGATCTCTCTGCTTTACAGCTTGTCACCGGAATGACAGATGCGATCTGTAGAAGAACCACCAAATTAGGGAAAAGGTCTTTGTTACATGTGTGCAGTGCTAGCAACAGTGAATCTGGGGGATTCTGCATGTTCTTACATTTGGAGTGCCATACTTCCAATTCTGTGCGGAGGCTCTTGAACCGGGGAAAATCATCTCTGTACATGACTAGACCCTCTACAACTTTTGGGAGTTCCGATACCTCCATATTTATCATCACTGAAGGAATGAGGGTAAATAGTGCTAATATTGCACCGTTGGAGTCGGTGGCGAAACGTTCCTTCATTTGGGAACAGACATCATCTACAAATGGTATGGCGATTGCTCGTTTGAAATAATCCTTTGGGGTCTCAGCTGGATGCGTTGCCCGGTATGCATTCCTTCCCTTCGCCCGAGGTCTAGCTTCTTCGACATCCAGCTCCTTGGCGAGGTCTAGGGCATCCTGGTACCAAAGGGCAAACCTGGCATCAATATCCCTTCGGATTGCTACTATATCGTTGCTGACCTCTGTCAGTGATGTGTAGGCGGATCTAATATCCATGTCCCTCTTCTGCAGCTTGGTGGTAATTGCGCGCAGCGGGTGCAGAACGTTCTTCAGGATCACTAGGCACATAATCATCTCAAAGTTGCCTAAGTTCGCTAAGAAACCTTGAGCCCGCTTTTTGGTTTCACCATCCCACTTCCAATTCTCCTGTACATGTTTAAAATTGACGTTTAATTTAATTATTTTTTTCTCTCTCTTTTTTTTTGGCCAAGAGCAGGGGGACCCCTGGACCCCCCCCCCCCCCCTCTGGATCCGCGCCTGCACTCATCCGCCTGCATGACTACGTAGGTTACGATTATCATCGAAACCAAAAAGTGTAGGTGCAACTTCGTTAACTATGTTCGTAGGATTGCATTTGGCGTTCCATATACAGTCGGGGAGCAACATAGAATTACACCATGTGGGCATTATTTGGCATATTGCACATGTGCTGCAGTGCGCCGCTTAGCATTTAGTTTACTACTTCTGCTAGTACTACACAGATCTGAAAATCTCATTGGCCGGAGATTCTTGTATATGTCTTAAGTACGTTAGAACCGTGACTAAAACGACGTCCTTTTATCGATTTGAATTTAAAGCTGTTTGGTTTCTGGTTAACGCAGGCGTAAGTATTCCGAATATCAACCATTCATAACGACCTCACCGTGATTTATTGAAGGCTTGATCCTTACCCTGTATACATCCAGGTTAAAGATATATACTGTACATGGCCGTAAATGTTACTGATACTAGTGATACCCATGATAGCCTTACTTAACCCGTCATCGAGGATTTGGACCTTACGCCCGAAGTTTCTTAAATAACGATATTACTACTTATAAACTGCGTAGGTTGATTAAGCTTTATAGGGCGGAGGTTACCGTTTTAGAACGTTTGTAAATTTGACAGAAACTCTGGCATTATTTATTGTAGGTCTGTTCTAGGTAGGCCCAGTTTCGCGAGAGTAAATGTGTATCGTACAGTATATGCAACACTGTGGTACAGTAACTCAGCACGAAGCATCAATAAATGAGGACTGCCACTGTCCGTGAATGTCACTGTTTCTGGCCGTTACATTTGCGAATCAGTTTTCTAATTATGTAATCGTTAATGTTGATGGTTAAGTATTAACAATGCGAACAGTGTTTATACATTACCTTTTAAAGTTTAAAATTCTGGGGGCTGCCTATTTAAAACTTTTATTGGGGGAAAAATATTCCACACCAGTGTTAGTTGAAATGCCATCTAAATATCCAGCCCTGGAATTTTCAAAATATTTAGTTTAATCTCTTGCTGAATGCAAGTGAAAAAGGAATCTAGTGGCTAAAATCAAGTTCCAAGTGCTGACATATGTCAGGGTGTTTGCCAAATGTGAATGTTCTTGAGTAGATTGACATTAGTGTTTCTTGATGTACATGCTGGATACAGGAGTCATTTAGTTGAGAGGATACATTTATTTATTTTTATTTATTAATATTTTGTTTCATCACATAGTATTACAAGGTGAACAAGACAATATACAGTAAGTACAAATAAGTAAAAATTGTGAAAGGAAGTAAACTAAGAAATCCCGTTTTAGTTTTGGGCTCAATCGAATAGAGTACTCCCATCAAAGAAAATAGAAAACCATAACACCTATAAAAAAAACTACCCCCCCCCCCCCAAAAAAAAATAAATAGATATCCTTAACATATAAGACAACTTTATTAAAAGATAGATAAACATATGAGTCACTTTATTAAAAGAACACCAGTAACATTTGTTCAAAGGACTTGTGATATTTCACTTTCAATACAGAACACTATGATCTCATGAGTCATGGTTACAATCGCAATGCATTAGGAGGCATAGGGTCGATCAAGATGTTTGATATCCAGTCTCTGTGTTGGATGATTTTCTTCCAAAAAAGAACCTTTAACATTTACACCCACTTGTCCCTCTCAGCTATAGATCTATAATGAACATATGTACCACAGTCTGCTGTATGTTAACCTACACAAATTGATAACATTTATCTATGAGCTTCTATTGAACCATTTTTGGTCAATGCCCACTTCTTCCTTTTGAATCTACCTGCTGTATTCCCCCCCCCCCCCCCCAGAACCTTTTATTCCTAAAAATCTTGTCGATATCTTCATCTGGTGTGTTGCTATTTTGTTGCTTACTCAAAGGATTCCTTACCAATTTACTGCCAACTATCACAAGCCCTTTTCTTCAAAGGATTAGCTCCTTTTCTCCCCTAGATGTGTTTTTATGTAAACCTGTTGTGCAAATGAATACATTTCATTACAGTCCTTAAAAGTCTGCTCATTTGTTTTGAAATATTTGTCTTTCCTTGTCTGTGGTTAGGTTTTATCCTTCCATCTCTCTCCTTTCTATCAGTTTTCTAGTCTGGTCCATTTCCTATTTCCCCCCCTAAATTTTAGTAAAGAAATGTGCGTACTGGAGGTTTTAGTGTCTTGTCTTTGTAATCATCAGGCCCACTTATGCTGTTCAGGAATTTATTTGGTACTTTCCCTTATTAAAATCTCCACACTGTACAATTGCTTTGAATCACATTTCAGTCCTTGATCTTGTGAAGTTTTATGAGGTACCATTGTCATATGGTTGGCAAGTGTTCGCGACCCTCGGACATGTCACAATTTATATCTCTCAAAAATATACGATTTTTCTGCCATTTGGTAGCTGATATTATCAAAATTTGTTTATTTGTTTGTTTATTTATTTGTTTTATCACAAAATATTATAATGTGAAAGGAAGTCTTCTATAAAGCCTGAATTGACTCCCTGGTAAAGAAGAAAATTATATACAAGTTGAATGAGCAGAATGATACAGATACTTTAAGGAGTCATAACTAGACAGGATAACATTGGGACACTGGGCGCTGGGACACTCCGAATCAAGATGCCCATCAATAGACTGCTTTAACTGTCATCGCTTTGGCCACAAAAGCTTCAACTGCACTGAATATTCATGAAGAAGATTACTAGCAAGATGGAGAATCAGCATGACAAAGAGAAGAAGAGAGAATCCGATCAAGAGAACCATGATGAAGTTCACAAACAACCTAATCTTAAAGGAGACACCAGAAAAGACAGTCAAGTGACAGATCAGACCTGTAGATCGTACTTAGACACAGACGAAAGTGAAACGTCGATCGTCATGGACACAGAAAGCAAAGATTTACCAAAGCAAAGACATAGTGAAAATAGCAATTTGACAAACAGACCAAAACCAGCAGATTAATATAATAAAACGCAGAAAGAAAACCTACTTGCAACATCAAATTCCCAACCCCCGATAACTTGATCCTCTGCAACAGAACACACAAGAATGAAGAGAGCAGCTTCAATCGATGACGTCTGCACTGTACCGAAGAAGTTAACCAGTCAACAAAAGAAAACCACACAACCAGCGATCGAGAAAACCTACAATTTCCGCCCTAAGGAGAAAGGACAGACAGGAATTGCTAATAAAGGAGGCCATAGAAACTAACTGAAATGACTATATTGGACTCAATTCATTAAAGTGAAAATGACAATCAACCCTTACTTTCTACTAGCCATTATGCCATCGTTGCAGATGTGTGTTATTTCCTAAGCGTGACCAAAGGGAAATTTCCGCTTGGTCGAGGTCGGGCAAAGGTCAATACCCCCCTTAACTGGTGATCTTTTATACCGTCCGCCTCCTTGTTTTGCATACTTATGTAATCGATGCACACTTACGTAATCGATGCAAACTTGCATATTATGAGAGTTATATGCTTCAATCCTCTCCTGGTTCAGAGAGGCGTCGCATGTGGTCAAGTGGTTAAGGCAGTGGACTTGTGATCTAAGGATTACAGGTTCGAGCCCTGGCCAGATCATTGCGTTGTGTCCTTGGGCAAGGCACTTTATCTCCATTGCCTCACTTCACCCAGGTGTATAAATGGGGACTTGCGAGGTAACTTGTAAATATAGTTGCGTGCGCCGGTTTCTGGCTGCACCCTATGGGAAGTCCCCCGGGGGACACGTGGTTGTGGTGCACTGTGGTGCCCCAGGAGAGATTGATTGAATTGCGCACACTTTGGTGTGCGGGTGTGACAAGTTACCAATGACCAAGGCTAATAGCGCCTTTGAACAATTTATGTTGACTTTGGCGCTATATAAATGTCTTCTGATTGATTGATTGCTCCTATAGCACTGTTCCTTTGTATAAAGCCGCTGCAAACCCCAGACAACCGCCGTAAACCCCAGAAAGCCGCAGTAAATCCCTGTAAGCCCCTGTATACCACAGTTTGTCGTGTGGTCGGTTTTGCCCGGTAACAATTTTTTTCACCGTGGTCTTGTTGAACCACGTGTGCAATATGTGGGTTAAAACCTACGACTACTGGTTCAGCTTCATTGAGCGTCGTCTCGGTGACACATGCTTTTTAACACTAATTCCACGGAAGAAATGAGCGAAAATAATGTTTCTTGTAAGTACTATGACATCGATTCTTATAATAACTCACCATCCCATAAGTGTATATCATTACTACATCCCAATAGTCGTAGTCTAAAGAAACATTTTTCCGATATTGTTAATCTTTTATCTCTTTGTTAAATCAAGATTTTTCCATAATTTTGTTTTACTGAAACCTGGTTTACAAATGATATCTCTCCTCAAATTAAGATCGACAATTACACACTAATTGAACAGCATCATAATGAAACAAGGGGTGGTGGTGTTTGCCTTTTTATAAATAATGACTTAATAATTTTAAACACCGTACAGACTTGTCTATTTTAAACAATTGTATTGAAGAGATATTCATTGAAACGAATACACCTAGTAATGAAAAGCTTATAGTTGGTTGTGTATACAGACCTCCCAATGATGATTTTAATTTAAATATGCAGATTATCCTTAGCACCATCGCTAATGACCACTGCAGTACCTATATCATGGGAGATTTTTAATTGCTTTTTCAAAAGCAAGCAATCCAAGCATATCTACTGACATTATTAACCTTATTTATTCGAGCGAGTTTTATCCGAAAAAAACTAAACCTACTCTGGTTAGTCCATCTTCTGCCACCATAATTGACAACATTTTATCCAATGTTGATTCTCTAATGACATCTGGAAAACTTATTACAGATATTAGTGACCAGTTTCATATTTTCCTTCATGCCTCTGTGAATCAGAGTACAGTCAGGTATAACCATTGCAAGTCCGTAACTATAGCAATAGGAACATTAATAAGTTTATTTCTGAAATTAAAAGTAAAACATGGGATGAGATGCTTACTAAGCCTGACGCTTACACTTCCTGTTTTCCATTGCATAACATCAGTAAAACAAAAAGGAGGAAAAAGAAACACCCTTGGATAACTAAAGGAATCTTTATATCCGTTAAGAGGAAAAATCAGATCTATAGACGCTACCTAAAGAACAATACTAATGACAGTAGGTCAACCTATACTATATACCGGAACAAACTTAACCAGATTATTTGTTTTTCAAAGAATTTATACTTTTGTAATAAAATTAACAATGGCAGAAACAATATTGGCCAAACATGGACAACTGTAAAGGAAATTCTCGGACAAAATAAGCATTCCACTTATCCCACTGCCTTTAACGATAACAATCAACAAGTTAGTGACAAAAAAGAAGTAGCAAATCATACTAATAATTGTTTTCTTAACTTGGGCCAGGAACTTGCCAGTAAGATTAAAAGTAAGAACACTGCTGCAAAAGTCATACACATGAATCACTCTTGATGAGGGCATTGTGGTCAAGTGGTTATGGCAGTGGACTTGTGATCTAAGGATTACAGGTTCGAGCCCTGGCCAGATCATTGCGTTGTGTCCTTGGGCAAGGCGCTTTATCTCCATTGACTCTCTTCACCCAGGTGTATAAATGGGGACCTGCGAGGTAACTTGTAAATATAGTTGCGTGCGCCGGTTTGTGGCTGCTCCCTATGGGAAGTCCCCCGGGGGACACGTAGTTGTGGTGCACTGTGGTGCCCCAGGAGAGATTGATTGAATTGTGCACACTTTGGTGTGTAGGTGTGTCAAGTTACCAATGACCAGGGTTGTAAAGTAGTGTGAGAGGGCCTTGGCCCTGAACAAGACTGTAAACCTAAATAAATAAAAATAAATGAATGACAGCATAAACAGCTGTTCTCTTTTCAGTTATCCTCTTACTGAAGCTGAGTTCATTAAAACAGCAAGCTCCAACTTAAAATCAAATAAGGCAGCAGGTTACGATGGTTTTAAGCCAGGTGTAATATCAAACATGTTATTCATTTTATTGTCAAGCCCATGACTCACATCTGTAATATCTCTTTTAGTACTGGCATATTTCCTGATAAACTCAAAAGTAGTACCTATCTTCAAAAAAAAGGTGACACATTTTCTTATCAAAATTATTGCCCTATATCACTGTTATCATGTTTTTCAAAACTGATTGAACGGAAGTGGAAATAATATGTTCTGCGAACGGATGAATAGGCCAACAGTACAGTAAACTGTATACTTTGGACAGACTTGTACGAGAACAGGATTGTGAGTACGAAATAACACATAGAATTTCTTTTGGAATGAGTACCAGCATGAGACTACTGTAAGTGCAACAGCATGAGACTGAGTACAACAACATGAGACTGAGTACAACAGCATGAGACTGAGTACAACAGCATGAGACTGAGTACAACAGCATGAGACTGAGTACAACAACATGAGACTGAGTACAACAGCATGAGATTGAGTGCAACAGCATAAGACTGAGTACAAGTAGTTAGTCACAGCTCTTAGGTGGAGAACGAGTATGTAATTTGGTCCTATAGGAGCTCCTGCACAGTACCATTGAAATTTGATTATGATTACGAGTGTTATTCCATAAGGGCTTAGTTAGAATAGAAGAATGGAACCACTACAACTCTGATAAACAGCTGCAGTACTACAGAACTTCATGACTTGACCTTCACTACGTATTAGTGTAAAGGATACGTATGGATGACTGAATGCAGTATTTCTTGCTCCCATTTAGGGTTGCAAGTTGCTGGTAATGGAAGTCAACAGAAACACAGGCTTACAGGGAAGTGTAAATGCTTGTACAGTACCATTATATTGTACGTCTACAGTATGTAGCTGTTGTAGCCCTACAGGAGGCTTCGTTTGAAATTTGTTTCGTTTAGCAAAGTACGTTGTGCCCAGGTGATTTTCAGAGTTTTGCGGGTCGAGAGGTTCTGTTTTATTCCGTTTGCTTAAACCAGCGGCTTTGAAAGTACACGTATCCCAAAACCAAAGCCAATGTAATATGTAAAAAGCAAAAGCAAATTTTGATTAAGAATATACAATTTCGTAAATTTGCTCTGAAACTGGTTATCAGTTTTCATCCTCTGAGCTTCAAGGGGTCAACAGGTTTTCTCAAATGGGCAAAAATTGGCCATTTTCTCTGTGTTTAGTTAGATGACTTTTGCTTTGGCAAAAGGTTGTGAAAATATTTCAGTGTATAAACAATGTTATTTACTCTCATTAATAACTATTATTTAAAGGGATTTACTGGCCCAAAATTGGAAAAAGGAATGTTCTTATATCTATGTGTCTATATTTCATTTAGGAAGACTGTTCTTTCTGGATATTAAAACATTTTCGAATAAAAATTCTAAACTGTAAAATCCTTTACCAGTGAAAGAAATAAGCTATGCCCACAAGGGACAGTGGCGAATGCCCCCTTCTGACGGACTCAAATGGACTGCCGGTGCCCTTTTCAGCTTTTTACCACTTTTTACTTATTCGCGATTATTTACTTTTTTATTGCGCTCTCATCTACCTATTGACATTTGTCACATTTTGTTGGCGATGGCACCTATTTATTCTTCGTTTATTTGCAAATTAGCAAGGCCAGGAAAGGGTTATTTCCGGCGATCTAGGAAGTATCTTTCCCCAAAAAATTTCTGTACGCTCCGCGCCAACCTGTGGTGGCGCTCCGCTTAGATAGTGTCGAAAGCGCCCCTACAGACCATTCTCGTCCCCATGACCAATACCCCTAACTCCGCCACTGACAAGGGAGAATGCTACAAATAAGAGTTGGAAATCTCTGACCTTTTCTGGCTCTCACTTAATTCTTAGACAAATTTAACTCACTTGCTCTACATTAGTCAGACAGTTATTTAGAATTTTGAGCACATTGTAAGCCAAGGAATCACAAAGCCAACTGGCTTTCTGGTTATGCTTTGGCACTAAACAGACTTAAACTTTGTCAA
Source organism: Apostichopus japonicus (assembly GCF_037975245.1). Classification (NCBI taxonomy): domain Eukaryota; kingdom Metazoa; phylum Echinodermata; class Holothuroidea; order Aspidochirotida; family Stichopodidae; genus Apostichopus; species Apostichopus japonicus. Next base: position 8,016,013 of record NC_092571.1, on the reverse strand, counting down.
CATGATAACTGATTCCTGATTTACCTTTCTTTAAATGTTGCCGCATTAGTCAATAGATAATCCTCTTCATTTTGGTGTGCACAAGTTCATGTATATTAAAGCATGTATGGCTTACCACACTATCATGAATAAACATGTTCATGTTTTGGTTATAATATTAAACTGAAATTGATTTGCCTGCTTTCTTGGTATATATCCGACTAATACTTTCCATACGTTGTTGATTTTCCTTTCAAGGTGATGGACCTCATCAAGAACGGCTGGTTTACAGAGGTCAGCACTCTGTGGCCGGGACAGTCTATGAGCTTGAAGGTTGAGGAAGTACTCATTCACGAACAGTCCGCATTCCAGGATGTCTTAGTCTTTAAGAGGTGAGGTAACTGTAAGAAACAAATATGATGTGAGTTCATCTAACTAATATACATATCTGAATACAGTCAAAATTGTGTTCTATGGACAAAGAGGGACAGAAGAGTTGTATATACAAACAATCAGGATAATTTACCTTTTGTTCTTTACCATGTCAAGTTGTGATTCATAATGTGAAATATATTGTAGTACAAATAAAATATATTTTTACTTTCTTTTCTTCATGTTCCATGTTGTGCTGTGACCGTACCCTCTCCCCTCTCTCCTTCCCTTCCTCCCTCCAATTCCTAGCCCTTGATCTGGCTTACCTACTACTCCTATTGCATCTTCATCCAGAATATTTTAATTTTGTGAAGTTGAACCCCGGATGAAGGGGAAGGGTTGTACACTCCACACCCCTATCCTCCCCCTGGGTCTAGTTGATGAAAAATGTATGAAAGTAAGTTTCAGGTATGATATGAGACAGTACCCTATAGATGCAATGAAAGGTCTTACCACCATTTTAGTTTTTACTTCTCATACTACATAACCATCTTAATGTAGGATGAAAGGACCTATTAATGATCATACCCAGGCGTGATCTTAAAAACATCTGTTTTTTGTTATTTTTGCAGTACAAACTATGGAAACGTCTTAGTCTTAGATGGTGTCATACAAGTCACGGAAAGAGATGAGTTCAGCTACCAAGAAATGATAGTTCACATTCCAATGAATTCACATCCAAATCCTAAGAGGGTAAGATCTCTGGTCCCAGTGAGCAATAACGTTTGAGGATATAATCCACACATTTAGCAGGTTAAAGGTCGAACAACACCTAACCGATCTCTCTTTGAAAATTGCAGCATACCTTCCTATCTATGTCAGAGACTAACATGATGCCAAATATAAGAACTCAAGCTTACTTGGTTAAGTTTTTGGTTTCTGATGAAAATCATATCCTTTGCATTCATGATGGCGTATGTGTGTATGTATGTGTGTTATTGCATTTGTGATGCCCGGCTTGTAAACACGATATCTGAAGGAGGGAAGGTCGGACCAATTTCATTTTTGGAGTGTAGAAGTACCGCATTGAGTAGTGAGTTGCGGCCTTCTATTGGCGAATTATTTTGATTAGATAATCCAGAGATATAAAACAGTATCTCAGTGATCAGTTTTAGTATTGATGTCAGTTTCATTGCAATTGCAAGAAATAGACTCTTACAGGGAACCCAATAATCTACTCTGATGATTGAAGATCACAACTCTGTAACCTTCCTTCTTCATCGTTTGTTTGAATCTGACTTACCATTGTCAGATAAACTCTTCTTTCCCACATCAGAAAGTTTGATGGTGTTCTAGCAACATCACCATGGCAGATTTCCTCCCGTAACTTTCCATGCACATATTTGCTCGGGTTATTCACCAGTAGCAGTGGTCCTAATACTGTTTTCATCCGTTAACCTAACATGTCATAGTCTTAGTTCTGTGATCCTCTGCTTAATGTTTGAGCAAAAAAGTATTCTCCCTTTCGAACTTCGCAGTATTCTTTCTATCAACCGCTTTAAGAAACTTCTCAAACATTATCTTTTTGTTAATCATGATACTTATTTCAATAAGTTAAATGCTAAGTAATGTTATTTTGTAATTGTTAAATTTCTCCAGTTTTGTATTTTGGTTTCAGCACGACCGTGCAAATGTTGTGTTGCAAGGTAGTGGTTGTGCATAAACTTTTCATTCATTCATTCATTCATTCATTCATTCATTCATTCATTCATTCATTCATTCATTCATTCATTCATTCATTCATTCATTCATGCATGCATGCATTCATGCATTCATGCATTCATGCATGCATTCATTCATTCATTCATTCATTCATTCATTCATTCATTCATTCATTCATTCATTCATTCTCACTCTGGATGTTGGGTGTAATAAATATTTCATTTGATTTGTCCTAAATTTAAAAATAATATTTTTTGATCCTTTTGTCTGATACAGGTGTTAATTGTCGGTGGAGGAGACGGAGGAGCCGCCCGCGAAGTTCTGAAACACGACATAGACGAGGTGGTCATGTGTGAAATTGATAAGGTAGACTACACAAATGTTATGCGGAGTCAAGTTGATGAGGTGGGACAGAGACATAGCACTGATGGGCGTCACTTTGTGTGAAGGTTGATATGGTTGAACAGACACACAGTAATGCTGTGTCATGGTGGTGACAGTGATAAGGTAGAGCAGACACAAATGGATGTTGTCTGACACCTTGGTAATGTGATAGGTAGGACAGACACAATATAATGATGGGTCACCCTATGTGAAATTGATATGGTAGAACAGACACAAAGGGATGTTGTCTGACACCTTGGTAACGTGATAGGTAGGACAAACACAAAATAATGATGGGTCACCCTATGTGAAATTGATAACATAGAACAGACACAAAGGGATATTGTCTGACACCTTGGTAACGTGATAGGTAGAACAGACACAATATAATGATGGGTCACCCTATGTGAAATTGATTAGGTAGAACAGACCCAACATAGTGCTGGGTCACCACGGTGAAGTTGATAAGGTGGAACAGTTATTAATTCATTCTGGCTCACCATGGTGGTATTGATAAAGCAGAACAAAACACACAGAAATGCTAGATCACCATGGAAACGTTGATGATATGGAACAGTTTATTAAATAATTCTGGCTTACCATGGTGAACTTGATGAGGTAGAACAGACAGCAAACTGATGTTAAGGTTTTGACCATGAGACAGTACAAAAGAAAGCTTAAATCATTTGTAGTCGACAGTGATCAAAACTTGACATTCGTATGTGTAAAGTTCCTTTATAGAAATTGCCGAGGAGTCGGACTTTCGGCTTTCTCGTTCGACAGTTTTGTATATTTTTTGGATGACATTAATACAGCAGTCGGACAGGGACTTTGTTTAACCGAAGAATTCAGCTGCTGTCAGCCAAAGCAGAATTGTGCAATTTCATTGGTGGAATGAAAAATCTTATTTTGTTTGGTATTACTACTCCTCTGGTCAGGGTACACAACATGTACTGGTCTGTTAGCAAATCAGTGACCATTTTTGGTTACGTTGCCAACGTGCTGGTGTGTATGTGCATGTTTGGGTGTGTTTGCGTGTGTTTGTGTGTGCATACCGTAACACCTGTCAATCAGGGATATTAGTATGGATACACATTTTCCAACTGGTGATACACCCACAAATGGGGATATCCCCATTTTGACAAATATCCAATTTCCATGTGCAGAACCATCCACAACATTTCAGAAGTGCTCCCTCTAATTTTCTAAGTGATTACAAATATTCCCCCCAATCTCATACTTCAAATCCGCATGTCTGGTGTGTTTGTTCGACAAAGATGAAGTAGGTGTCTCAGTTCTGATTATCATAGCGCCCTCAGAATTATACACACGGATGATGCGTGTCTCCCCAGTTCACAGGGTTGGGAGACATACACACATTTCCTGGGTTTACTGCTACAGCAGCAAACACACTTCCCCAGTTGGATAGCAAAATGCCCAACACAAATGACTGTTTGCTTGTAATGCGGTGTTTTTACACTGCTTGACCACCCAGTTGGGACAATGGTCATAAATACATGTAGATGTATACATTGAACTTGTGGGAGCGAGCCCTGAACGTACCACTTGAAGATTACTAAATGGTAAGATATTATATTTTTCTTTCTTTTTTTTTATTCCATTTGGTGATATTCCCTATTTATATGTGACTTTAAGGAATTGTTAAGTGCAAAATAGGATCCAGTAATTTCAGTCATATACTTTTTGGTCTTTTCATCGCACAAAGTCTTGCCCTGTGAATAATTTTAGTTTTTGTGATAGAGTGCTTAAAATGTTGGCCTGTCCTGCTAGACAACTAGAATCCAACACTGACTTACATCAAGACATGATGTCAGTGCGGCACATCGGTCAGAATCGATCAGATCTCACTCTAAGCTTGGCCTTGATACGCTCACAGGAATGTATACAGACTATGCGTATGGCTGTGATTAAAAAAATCGCTCAAATAAAAAATAACTGAACAACATATTATGGAGAAAATTGAGTAAGGGAATTCTTGAATGTTTTAACTCTTCAAAAGATTGCTTACTTGCAACTTCATCAAGAAATTTCCATCTCAATCGCTATTTTACTTTCAGAAATGTTAACTTTCCTCGCTACAGTGTAGCTTGCTAATGATATCATTCTGTAGCCCGAAACAAAGTGCCGCGATGACGTCACAGCTCTAATTATTTTCCACTGTTTAAAGTATATTAGATTAAGTTGGCGCGAGGTTGAAAACTTCACTTCTCCTGAATCATAGGATGAAAATTCCCTAAACTAGGACTATGCCGATGAAAAAATTATGGAGTTTTTTTCATACACCCAATAGACTGCCACTAAAAAATTCCTTTAAATGCTAGGTTTCTCTGTACTTGAGGTGTGTATATCTAGAACTATTACTAATAATTAAATGTAAGTAATATCTTTGCTCAGGCCTTGCATGAGTATTACTGTCAGTTCAGAAGAAGCCATCCCTTATGAATATGTATTTGAAACACAGGCATATGGTTGGAGTCACAATTTTCAGTCCTCTTTTAAATATTTTGAATATTTTTCCATAGGTTCAATGGACAATTGTGAGACAGCATTTATCATTAGCACTGGCAGTGCTAAGTTGCATTCTTTGTGTTGGCTCATGCCAAAAGAACATCCAATATTCATTGGCAGTGTAAGTATACTTTGATAAGGCACCATATACAAAATCAGCAATGCGGAATCCCGCGTCTTCCACGCTAAACAATACCCTGCCGTCCGACTGCGGCGCTCCCGTTTTCCTGCAGTCGGATTAACCCAAGGCAGAGCCCTTCACCACTGCTAAGCCGACTGCGTCCGGTCGCGCAAACAATAGTAAACTTTATCATGAGACCCAATACTAGTTTCACATGGACTGGACGTTGCTTTCTACCAGCTAATGTAAATATTACCAAGCTGCAAAGACTATACTACAGTACAAACATCCCCTAACTGACAGTGTCTTGTTGTGCAAAGGCTATACTACAAACATCCCCTAACTGACAGTGTCTTGTTGTGTAACTTAGGATATATTACAAACATCCCCTAACTGACAGTGTCTAGTGCAACTTAGGCCATACTACAAACATCCCCTAACTGACAGTGTCTTGTTGTGTAACTTAGGATATATTACAAACATCCCCTAACTGACAGTGTCTAGTGCAACTTAGGCCATACTACAAACATCCCCTAACTGACAGTGTCTTGTTGTGCAAAGGCTATACTACAAACATCCGGGCCCTAACTGACAGTGTCTTGTTGTGCAAAGGCCATACTACAAACATCCCCTAACTGACAGTGTCTTGTGCAAAGGCTATACTACAAACATCCCCTAACTGACAGTGTCTTATGCAAAGGTTATACTACAAACATCCCCTAACTGACAGTATCTTGTTGTGTAACTTAGGATATACTACAAACATCCCCTAACCGACAGTGTCTAGTGCAACTTAGGCTATACTACAAACATCCCCTAACTGACAGTGTCTTGTTGTGCAAAGGCTATACTACAAACATCTCCTATCTGACAGTGTCTTGTACAAAGGCTATACTACAAACATCCCCTAACTGACAGTGTCTTGTTGTGCAAAGGCTATACCACAAACATCCCCTAACTGACAGTGTCTTGTACAAAGGCTATACTACAAACATCCCCTAACTGACAGTGTCTTGTTGTGCAAAGGCTATACCACAAACATCCCCTAACTGACAGTGTCTTGTACAAAGGCTATACTACAAACATCCCCTAACTGACAGTGTCTTGTTGTACAAAGGCTATACTACAAACATCCCCTAACTGACAGTGTCTTGTTGTGCAAAGGCTATACTACAAACATCCCCTAACTGACAGTCTTGTACAAAGGCTATACTACAAACATCCCCTAACTGACAGTGTCTTGTTGTGCAAAGGCTATACTACAAACATCCCCTAACTGACAGTGTCTTGTTGTGCAAAGGCTATACTACAAACACCCCCTTAACTGACAGTGTCTTGTTGTGCAAAGGTTATACTACAAACATCCCCTAACTGACAGTGTCTTGTTGTGCAACTTAGGCTTTACTACAAACATCCCGTAACTGACAGTGTCTTGTTGTGCAAAGGCTATAATACAAACATCCCCTAACTGACAGTGTCTTGTTGTGCAACTTAGGCTTTACTACAAACATCCCGTAACTGACAGTGTCTTGTTGTGCAAAGGCTATAATACAAACATCCCCTAACTGACAGTGTATTGTTCATCCACATCATTATAAATCACCCCATTTTCTAGCTTTTGTGGATTGTTGATGGTAGTAGGCCTTAATTATTTAGTCAGTTAACAGTCCTGTGATTGTCACGGTCAAGGATTTTACCCAATGAATATTTTAGTCTTTTCTGGTTTGTACTTTTAAAGATCAATCACATTGTAATCATAATATGTATTATTTATTTCCTCTCTTGATAATTAGTGTTAAAGATGACATCTAGAGGCAAAAGGTAGTAACAAACAAGTAATTAAATAGTCTTGGCTTTGTTTTCTATAGTTTACCTTCGAATACCTGTTTTAATCACACTGTTATTACAGTAATTATTCACTGTTACAGTTTAAGACTGCTCTTGTAATGTATGCATTCTTGATTGACTTCTTTTGTAGGTAAGTTCATGCCTGAAGCACAATGAGAAGTATCTGCCTTTACATACAGACCCTCCCCCCTGCCCCAGGGGTTATGGTGAAGTTACTACCAGAAAAAGGTATGTGAAGTTTTGCACATTGTTTGGTCTCTTATGAATACACATATGTGTAAAAATCATTAAGTAATTGCAAAGAGAGGTCATGTTTGTGTGGGTTGGTCCCCCCACCCTCTTTCGTTTCACTGGAGAACTTACCTTCATGTATGTAATTTGGTTTGCAACAAACCCATCTTTATTGAAATGCTTTCCTACATTGATCCACCCAACTTTATCAACCTCACGTGAAGCGTATTGATATACTAAAGCGTTTCTCCGGCATCGTTGCATTGATGTTATAATTTCCATGAATTTCTGAATCATACCAATTTCCTCTTTTTGGCTATAGTCTAGCAGTCTTTACGGCAAAATAGATTTTACACAGGGAACCCTTATTTGCATAAGGCGGAGAAACTTCTGGAGAATCTGGGAAAAGACGGGAGGCAAGAGAATAAAGTGGATTCGGATATATGTTTTCACCTGGAAAGGAAAAACAATCGTGGTGAATACTAAGAGTTTTCTCTATACAAGCCGCACAAATATGTTAGTGGTTTAACGACACAAATTTTATGCGTCTGTTTTGTCCTTATCGTACTTGGAAATTTTACAATTGAAGGTTATTATGTATTGCTGTTGCGTGAAATCAAGTTTATCGGAGTTCGATATAAACATACAGTAACATAAGAGATATACCTGCATCTGTGGATGATTTTTTTAATGGTATTATATCGTTACGCAGCTGGATGTGTTGATGAAAAAGTAGTCATTAATGAGTGTGAGACCTAATTCCAGTTTGTATGGATTTCTGGTACATACCGTTCAGTTTGTAGTGCTGTATATTATACAACGTAACAAACAGTACCTTTAAGAGTTGAGATAAATCTGCACCTGGGAATATTTTGATATTACCTGGGGGCAGGGGGGGGGGAGAGGGGTATATCCAGGTCTTGTTGAAATTAGTCACTTAAGTTTCAGACATAACATTGGTACCTCGTATGGAGTTCTTGTGTATATTGTTCATTTCATATATTGCACAACACAGCATACACGATATATGGTAGGAGATACATATCAACATGAATGAGCAATATGTACAAGAATCCATACAATATGTATCACACTTGAAATGACTCATTTAAACAAATCTGGATATGTCCTCATGTAACATGATATCCCCAGATATATCCACAATTGAAGGTGTATATATCCCCTATTTAAGTACAATATGTTGTGTTGTGAGGTATACAGCACTGAATATGAAATGGACAATATGTAGAATAATTCATACACAATGTGTAACATACTTAAATTACTCTTTGAAAAAATCTGGATAAATGTCCTCATGTAACATGAAAGATATCCCCAGATGTATCCACAATTGAAGGTGTATATCCCCTATTAAGGTACAGTATGTTGTGTTGTGTAGTATACAGCACTTAATGTGCAATGGACAATATGTAGAATAATCCATACACATTATGTAACATAATAAATGACCTGTGACAAACAAATCTGGATGCATCCTCATATAACATAGAAAATATCCCCAAATGCAGGTGTATCAGCCATTGAAGGTGTATCTCCTACATGTCATGTGGTATACATGGTATGTTGTGTTGTATAATATATAGCAAAATGAAATTAAAAATGTGTACAAATATCCATCATACAAAATATCTTCAACGTCAGGTGTGACTTACCCATTGGTTGGTGAGAATTAAATGTTATATTGACTCTTGTACATAATATTCATTCATATTGCTATATTTTGACATAACAGCATATGATGGGAGAACACAGATTGAGGTCACACCCACACTTGGGATATTTGGAATGTTAGATGAGGTTTACCACATCATGTATATATAGCCAGATTTGTTAAGGGATATTAGTGCTAACTTGTTTGGTAATTTAGACAAAGTGGATGAACCTTTGATTGGGGACACACCCACAACTTATTGTCCATGTTAGATGCAACTTATCCCAGGGATATCAAGATTTCTTGGAATTATTAAGTGAAAGTTTTTTACACATGCCTTTCTTAAGTTTAATATTAAATAAAGGATGCCTAGGTTGCCATCTCAAGATTTCCCGAAACTTTCTCAGATTGTTCCATTATACATAAAACCGACTCACCAAATGTTTTAGTTCCTTAGCACCAAGTGGTTTATATGATATCTAGGGTATTTCCTGGCCAAGTAAACTAGCCAATAGCTTCCTTAGTTTACCTGGTAGGTATTTACCCACAGATTCACACCTTACAAAAGATAGACATTTAATGTGTTCTTAATAACATGTATAAAGTACAGTGATGAATTTGACCTAACATTATGTCACAAGCACCAAACTGGTATCACCAAACCACTTGGTTTCATTTAAAGACGTCATTTGACATCAAAGTTAACCTGTTTGTTGTATTAGTAGAAAGTTACAATATCTTACATCAACCAATTAGCCAGTTAATTAATGTTAAGTTACTTAGGTACCAAAAAACTTACCTTCAAGAGTCTCATTGGTCGATCGACCCATCAGCGACACCCCGCAGTGTTGCCGGCTGTGGCATGCGGCCATGTTGCTGATGCCTGTCCACGGATGGCTAACCGTAGTTTTGCCGAAGCCGGCCAGCTGGCGGTGAACCAGTCTTCCCGCCAACATCCTGCTGCCATCGGCCGTGGTATGTGGTCCGCTCGCCACTGCCAACATGCCACATCTCTGCCATCGGGCGGCTGCCTTGCTTGCTAGGTAGCTGAAGCTTGTACTTAACATCTTTTCATTTCGTATGCTTTATCTTTATACAGCCGAGATCGAACCAACAAGAAATATCCCAGGCTGGGAAGACTAGTGAACCATGGCTGGACAACACAAGTCAATAGCAACAAAATGAAAGTCGATGAAGGTCATGGCTCAAAGTTGAATCTTTGTCTTGTTTGCATTGAAAGACATTCCAGTTAAATCTGAGATGCTGTATGATTATGGCATTCCAACATCTTTCAACTTCCCACGACCATGCCATGTGAATGTGTCTTCCATCTTGCAAATGAGAAAGCGATCGGAAGGTCCTTCAATTGCTTCTACAGAGAATGTCATCTCACAAGCCCCAAAACAACCTCACATAGACCATGGATGGATATCATAGAAATAGCAACTGACACCTAAAAGATGACTAATTGATTGCCTGTGACAAGGTTTTCCAGAAGCAGTGAAGAAAGTACCATTTCTGAGAGAACACAGTCTAACTTACATAAAGACTCAGTGTCATTAGCAACAGATGACATGGAGGTCACAAAAGAAATACAGTGATGGCAGGGCTGAGACGTCTCATATTCTATCCCATACAAAGATATCACGAAAAGATGACTACCTAACAGGATTGCCTGTGACAAGGTCTTCCAGAAACATTGAAGAAAGTACCATTTCTGAGAGAACAGTCTAACATACAGAAAGAATCAGTGTCATTAGACACAGATGACATGGAGGTCACGAAAGAAATGAGTGGTGAATCAGGCAGTGACTGAGACGTCTCATATTCTATTCCTTACAATGATAACACAAAAGATGACTACTTTCCAGGATTGCCTGTGACAAGGTTTTCCAGAAGCAATGAAGAAAGTACCATTTCTGAGAGAACACTGTCTAACATACAGAAAGACTCAGTGTCATTAGACACAGATGATATGGAGGTCACAAAAGAAATAAGTGATGAATCAGGCAGTGACTGAGACGTCTCATATTCTATTCCTTACAATGATAACACGAAAGAGGACTACTTAAAGACACCGTTAACCATGCAGTCAGTTCAAGGAGGCCTACAGGTGCTGGAACCTAAAGACAAATGATGCCCTGAAACATGTTAACCTATCATATGAAGTAAAAGTATGAATGTAAACATCTTTCAACAGCCTGATGATAGTCATTATAAAATGGATATATAACTTCAAGTTAACAGTCACGTTCAGTATGACTTTCTTTTATCAAATACATCGCATTTGACCGACATATTGGGTAAACTTAATAAGTTGTTGAACTCTTTCCTTATGTTTCCATCATCCTTCTTCCAATTTTCATTTCAAAATTTCTTGCAACAAACATTTATGTAATAAAAGGCATTAAAATATGCATATTCATCTTTGTGGTTTTTTCTTCTCTGCATTGGTCTATTATTGATCGTAAAAAGGTTTACTTTAATGTTTGCATTCAGTTGTCCAACTGTATTTCCTGTATTCCCAGTATTTGGCATAAAGAGTTTTATGAAATATTTTTGCTGAACAGGAGCTAGATAAATTTCATTCATATGAGTATGTAGATGCTACTCCCAAAAAGAAATCATTTGAGTTATGCTTTTGATACCATCCTTCCAAACAAATGCTTTAATGTATTCATATTTATTTGTGAAATCTTTGGTAATAGGCTTCATAATAATAAAAATAATAATAATAACAAGCAATGGGCAGTTTCTCAACAATTTCATAGTACAATAATATTAGTGGGTATATCCTTCTCCCTGTGGAACAAGCTATGGATCGAGTGTGTCCACATTTGCACTGTTTAGTGTCAATGTCCTGTGTATCCCCAACTTAATAGCTATAACACATACCAATATGCAGATAAAAATCAAAGGATACTTAAAAACTCTCTGTATGTCATACACATCAGGGAACATCATTATCAATTAGTGTGACTTGTTTAAGCTGTAAGTTATGAAATGAAAAAGTCCCCAGTTCCAAATTCATATCCCCAATTGACAGGTCGTACAGATATGTGTGTGTATGTGTGAAGTGTGTATGTGTGATGGCCAGTTTGTAAACACGAGATACCCCATGATGTGTAGATGTGCCCCATGTTTTGTGGTTCCCATCTCATACGTATTGATGAGTGGGGTGGGGCTTACATAAATTTCTCATAGTGGCAATATGCCTTCACGATATCTCAACAAATACGAGTTGAATTAATGTTGTATTTGGTAGATGGATGCCCCACAATTGAAATTGGTAGAGGTCAACAGGTGTCAAAAGTCTGAAAACAAAAATTCTCCAATTGTATGATTTTCTTTTGGTGAACATAGTTTAGTCAAATTCAGTTCAGTTAAATTATGTGAAAGGGCTCTATAAGTCTTTAACAGAACATACAGTCATCCAGGAAAGTTCAAGGAAAGTTGATATGTATTATTGCACACTCAAGTGCCTATAGCCAGTTTCACCCTGAGCTTTCAAGGGGTCAACAGAAAATCTTAAATGGTGGCTAAAATTGGCAATTTGTTTTGTGATTTATACCAGATGACTTGCAAGTTGTAAAAATATTTCACAGTGCATTTTAAACAATGTCATGTAGAACTCTCAGTCTATAAAAGCAAATCTTAAAGTGATTTCCATACTCAAAATTGGTAACAGAAAATTTCCTTTTATTCACACAATATATGAGTTGGCAGTATATTTCACATAGGAATTGACATAAAAATTCTATACTGTAAAATCCTTACCAGTTGATGTTTTGTCAACATGATAACTGATTCCTGATATACCTTTCTTTATTTGTTGCTGCATTGGTCAATACATAATCCTCTTCATTTGGTGTGCACAAGTTCATGGATATTAACATGTATGGCTTATGATTAGGCATCCTCAAAACCACTAAACGTTTCAGTTTAAGTATAGAATATGTGTTTCTTCCTCAAACTTTGATATATTCTCCCCAGTCATTTTAATTTGAGAAAAATGATCCCAATTTGCCTCTAAATGCAGGATTGATAGTGCTCAAATTTCGAATCGTCTATGTTTCAACATAAACTCAAAAAGAAATGTTAATTTTTTTTGTTGGTTCTAGAAAGTGATAGAAGTTAGCAAGAAATATCTCCCGAGTCTGGCAGTTTCATTTGCTGATCCGAGATTGACGGTGCACATCGGCGATGGCTTTGAATTCATGAAGAAGAATCAAGAAGCCTTTGATGTCATCATCACCGATTCCTCGGACCCAGTCGGTCCAGCTGAGTCGTTATTCCAGAAGAGTTATTTTGACCTTTTAAAGTCGGCTTTACGGCCTGGTGGCATCGTTAGTTCACAAGGTAATGGTTCAGAAGTCTTGTATAGAGCCCTGGAGAAATACTCCATATTTTACGATAAATCAATGGTACTCTATACTTAATGATGACATGGTAAATCAATGATACTCCATACTTTACAGTGGCATGGTAAATCAATGATACTCCATACTTTACGATGGCGTGGTAAATCAATGATACTCCATACTTAATGATGACGTGGTAAGTCAATGATACTCCATACTTAACGATGGTGTGGTATATCAATGATACTCCATATTTTACAATGGTGTGGTATATCAATGATACTCCATACTTTACGATGGCGTGGTTTATCAATGATTCTCCATACTTTACAGTGGCGTGGTAAATCAATGATACTCCATACTTTACCATGGCATGGTCAATCAATGATAGTCCATACTTTACGATGGCATGGTATATCCATGATATTCCATACTTTACGATGCCGTGGTAAATCAATGATACTCCATACTTTACCATGGCGTGGTAAATCAATGATATTCCATATTTTAGGATGGCGTGGTAAATCAATGATACTCCATACTTAACGATGACGTGGTAAATCAATGATACTCCATACTTAATGATGGTGTGATATATCAATGATACTCCATACTTTACAATGGCATGGTAAATCAATGATACTCCATACTTTACGATGGCATGGTATATCCATGATATTCCATACTTAATGATGACGTGGTAAATCAATGATACTCCATACTTTACGATGGCGTGGTTTATCAATGATTCTTCATACTTTACAGCGGCGTGGTAAATCAATGATACTCCATACTTTACAATGGCATGGTAAATCAATGATACTCCATACTTTACAATGGCATGGTAAATCAATGATACTCCATACTTAATGATGACGTGGTAAATCAATGATACTCCATACTTTACGATGGCGTGGTTTATCAATGATTCTCCATACTTTACGGTGGCGTGGTAAATCAATGATACTCCATACTTTCAGATGGCGTTGTAAATCATTGATTTATATGTGGAAAGTCACAGAGAATAGACCATTATGTGCAGTTGTGTTGCTAGTATTTCCAAAGCATAACTGATCTTGGATGGTACTGTTGTAATTATTGATATATAATATATGTAATATATAATATTACATAACGTTAATGTAACGTAATGTAACATATTTAAGCAGTTATAGCAGAGGATAGTCCATCCTTCAATAGGGTGCAGTTATGCTGGAAAGTTAGAAACATTTCAAACCAAATATGAAACCAGGAACAGAGTCTTCCATGATTTTAATGTGTGGCTGTGTTAGTCTTAATTTCATGTGTACGTAAAGGGCGATATTAATTAATTCGCCAGTTTTACGAACAACTTCCCATTGGCACAGCAGAACTTTATTTTATGGACAAATATTTTGAGAACTTTCTCCTTTCAAGTTTGCAAATGAAATCGTCCCCTGATCTCATAGTTTAAAGCATGTTATCATCATTCCAATAGTTCAGTTTTGTTTCTTCAAATTTGCTCTCAAGATGTTTTTTTCACTTATTAACAAATGAATCATTTCCATCAAGGTAACCTCCTAGATTATCTTCTAGTCTATAATTGAAGAACTCAACAGTTGCTGCCATAGGCGTAGGAGCCTGATTTGATTTGGGGGGGCTGAAACGACTTGCCCGAAAAATATAACCAAATTTTTTCGTGCGCAACGCGCGCGTTCAACATCTTAAAGCAACATTTTGCATTTGGTCCCCGTTTTCTACTTTTCTGACATGTCCATCGAGGTTTTTTACATATATATCAATCACAAAACAGCAAACTAAGATATTAGCCAAGAAAATATCTTGGAGAAAACAAAGTTGAAAGTTGCAAATTTTTCGACTTTTATGCCACCACTTGAAGTAAGATATAAATAGATAAGCTAGTTATGTATGTCCTTATGGCATAGTGGAGTCAGTGCGGTCGAGAAAAATCATAGAAAAGGACGCAAAATGCTGCTTTAATGTGCTATCATATAGGCATTCATCGGTTATTACATCGCATGCCGATAACCGATGAATGCCTATATGACATGCACAACAAGATGTTAAATGCGCGCGAAGCGCGCGAAAAATTTTGGTTTTATTTTCCCTGTTATTACCCTTCCATATTGGTTATAATTATTGGGGAAGTCGTTACAATAATAAGGATAATAATAATATCAGTTTAACCATTGAAAAACACATTGCAAATTATTCTTCTTTCCGTAGGTGCCCGAAAAGTTCTTAGCATATTGCCCGAATTTTCACCCCCCAAAAAATGAAAAACACATTGCAAGTTATTCTTCTTTCAGTAGGTGCCCGAAAAATTCTCAGCATATTGCCCGAATTTTCACCAAAAATTTTGGTTGGGGGGGCTGCAGCCCCCCCAGCCCCCCCCGCCTCCTACGCCTATGGTTGCTGCTGTGTCCTTCTTTTTTTAATTATATAACTAATCCAGGTTGTCGTATTGAACCTTGACGTCAGGATTCAAAAAAAGTCAGTAATTACTTCTTCGTTGACCTTAATTAGATGAACAAATGAAGGTTTCCTATATTATCTTCTAGTTCTATAATTGAAGAACTCAACAGTTGCTGCTGTTTCCTTCTTTTTTTAATTATATAACTAATCCAGGTTGTCGTATTGAACCTTGACGTCAGGATTCAAAAAAAGTCAGTAATTACTTCTTCGTTGACCTTAATTAGATGAACAAATGAAGGTTTCCTATATTATCTTCTAGTTCTATAATTGAAAAACTCAACAGTTGTTGCTGTTTCCTTTTGTTTTTGTTTTTTATGTAACTAATCCAGGGTTTGTTTTGAACCTTGACGTCAGGATTCAAAAGTCAGTAATTACTTCTTCGTTGACCTTAATTAGATGTACACAAAATCTAAAGGATTAATTGTCTTAGTTTGGTCAATTGTTACCTTGTTTGTGTACATACTGGGGATGGTTTTGTAAAATTGCTGACAAATTGCAAAAAGGCTTCTTTTTGTGTAAACATTCAGGGTTCTGTTAAAGCATTTGGGAATCATCCCAAGGTGAGTGTGGACAGTATCAAGCAACAACATATTATGAAATCTCAAAATGGTAGTTAATTTCATTTAAGATAAATGGAAAAAAAAAAAAAAAAAAATTCCAGGTTAGACACCACACTAGTGATACATTGATAATTCATGTAATTAATGTATAAAAATAAAATAATATTATTTTTTTCCCCCAGTTTCTCAATATATTTATACATACATTTTTGACTAATAAAGTTTGTGAGCTAAAACTGAAAGACAACAGTACATCATTTGTTGCATTAATATTGACAAAAGTGCAATAAAATGTAATGTCATCAGAAATGTGAGGTCAGTCCGTCGAGTCGACTTCAAAGGTCATTAATCCAGCTCATTCCCATTCCTCCCCCTCCCTTCCCCTCCCCCTCCAAACCTTCTACTACCCCTCCTGACCTCCTTTGCAAGGTTGTAACTTTTTAAGTGTAGGAACACATTTTAACTCCCATCTTGTCAACCGTGTTGTGAGGCTTAATGGAACCCACTCGTAATTTAAACAGACGATTGAAGTCTCCCGTACCCATTCAATGAGAGTTGAGTCTGAAGACAGATAAACTGATATGCACACGTTTCCACCTGTGATTTATGCTTTTCTTTCCAGGGGAATGTCTTTGGCTTCATCTGGATATCATCACCAACATGCAAGACTTCTGCAAGGGTGTATTTCCGGTGGTGGACTATGCGTATTGCACCATACCGACCTACCCCAGTGGCCAAATTGGATTTACTCTTTGCAGTCTCAACCCAGTAAGTACTATAGGCATTTTTTTTTAATCTTCCTTCTCTTTTATAACCGCAGCATATTTGGAGGGTAAGCTACTCTTCAGGACCTGGGCACACTTTCCTTTTTTTTTTTGTATGATCTTATCGTCGGATTATTCTGCACTGGATAATATGATACACCAACCAGTGTCACCACTTTTAGGTTGAATATGGTCTTAACCTGTCCCTGGATGGTGTCCAACAGAGAAAGCCAAATTATTCCGTGCATAAGTGCCGCCACCCTCGACAATGACCAAGACCACATATTCATGGAAAGTGAGGTTGGGAATTTCGTGATCACATTTTTCAATTTCTGTAGGAGTCTATTTTGCAACTTTGTGTTTTTGGGCAGTGTTGTAGTCGAGTACTTGTATCCGAGTACCAAGTACTTCTGAGTCCTTTGGGGTCCGAGTACCAAGTACCACTCTCCCAGTCAGAGTATTTTATGATCCGAGTATCAAGTACCACTGTCCGAGTCCGAGTACTTGGGGGGTCAGAGTACGAGTACTTTATCATCAGAGTACCTTTCGAGTACTTTTGGAGTACTTTCCAATAGGCCTACTGTTAAATTAAACTGCAAGGATTGTATGTGTATATTACAGCCCATATAAACTGTTACAACTTTGATTAGCATACCTTAATTTAGGGAAACAAAAAAGTATGAAATATTTTGGACCCCTTTTAGTCACGTCAACAAGTAATTGTGTTACAATTTGCACATTGATGTGAATCTACGTCACGCAACCAAATTTGTTAACAGTTGCCCTACTGAAGATGATTGGAATATGCAGATATGATCATAAGATGAATGCACAGTATGAGATAATCGATGATAAAAATATTGTAAAGCATATATATATTGATAACTCATTTATTATACTTTTAAAGTAGTACACCTTACACACTTTATGTAAATTAAGCTGTGGTATCTTTTATTAAACGACTGATTTTGCATAGAAATAATGCATTTTGTACATACCTCCTCCCTCTTTCAAGGGGGCACTGTCTTGAAACCTCCCTTAAAAGTCTCCCAAAATTAATATTTTACAACAGTAAATATGACATAATTCTTCATACATTTTGTCTATCAACATGTGTCAATAGGGAATCATAATATAATACCAGTCAAGGCTGAAAGTACACAGGGGACGATATGCCTCCAGAGTGCCCAAAATCCCCCCCGGCCCCCCCCCCCCCCAAATTTTAAAGAAATGTTGCATATATTCGGTATTTTTCCAGATGTATATTTTTTAAAGTACTCGTAATGTACTTGTATATTCGAGTACTCTCCATTCCGAGTACCGTTGTACAAGTACTTTGACTGTCGAGTACCAAGTACTGATGGTCGAGTTCGAGTATTTTCCCAAACTAGTACTTCAAAAATCGGTACTTGAGTAGTACCTGAGTATGGGGTACTTTTCGAGTACTACAACACCATTTTTCGTTTTTTTACCCCCTCCCAGGAGACCAACTTTAAGGAACCTGTGAGGGAATGGGGAGAGTCCCAGACCAAATTGCACAAATTACGATACTACAACTCTGCTATTCATCGGGCTGCCTTCGTTCTTCCAGAATTTGCTAGGAAAGCATTTAAGAAGGAGTCGGTCTAGTCTGAAGCCCTCTTAGAGTTTCATTTTGACTTGGATGTTTGTTGGATCTGTTGGGAGTTCTCACTTCCAGAGGACGTGTAACACCTCACATTAGAAGTGGGCAACGGCTCCAGGTGGTGGTGTAATCCTGTACAGTGGTAGATACTCCCGAAACCCTCCCCCCCTCCCCCCACACCACCCCAGCACATTACACCTGGACGGTATGCCATGCAATATCGTGGTATCTTGGTATATGCATAACATTTTCATCTAAAATATGTGAGGAAAGCAAACTTACTCTTATAAGAATGAAACCGTGGATATAAGTTCCGTCCGTATCCAAAGATCATATTTACGTCCCGTATGGTCGAACAGAACCCTCCTGCTTTTTTTCTGGGCGGGAGTTCTTGGGCTTTGCGTTACGTTGTCATTTCGCAGTATCTGCCATCTTGCAATCGGACATGGTAACAGATGAATGGTGTGATATAACCTGGCCTCCCGCTCAGTAGCACCTACACCCTAGCTCCCAGTACCCAAAAATCTGTATACCATCGGTTCCATACAAATACCCATCTCAAGCTTTATGTAGAGGGAGGCCATTTTGTTTGAGCTAATGTTGTACTTTCTCCTTCCACAGTATCAATTATCTTGCCATAGATTCGGTTAAACTGTAGCTAAATGTTGTCATATAACCCTTGCTTCCTGCTCAGGTGCAAAACTTTGGGCCATATCTTCCAGCCTCAAAGTCTCTTTGCATGCATGCAATTCCATACGATACCCCTGGGATCTTAAGCTTATTCAGAGGTGATCGCTGCCTGGGCTATTAAGATATCACTTTGGCATTCCAATGGTAAAATTGATAGTTCATGGCGGGGTGAATAATTCCACACTTGGCATTGCCATGATGGGAAACTATATTACATAACTAAAGAGCATTATTTCAGGTATGTTTATCAATTTTAACTTTAAAGTACGTATAGCCTATTTTCGAGTATGTATTATGCTTGAAGTTTATGTCTTTGTCTGTGAAAACACCGACCTAGGTTAAAGTCCTCTTTATGGTGCTATCAACAATACTGAAGGCCATTCACAATAATTTGTGTGCATCTTATAATCAAAATGGCCTTCCATAGCCGCGGGCGTTCTCTGGGCAGTACAGCAAATAGATACGGGAAAATAGCTTTGTGAAAAAGCAGAGTACACTAGGCTGTAGGCCTACATAAAGGTCACAAGACTAAGTAAACACTTGTACAGCTTGTATACCCACTGTTGCCAGGGAGTTGTTATGGAAACATAACAACTTCCTGCTACTACACACTACTTGAGAAGTGTGTCCTTCCAAGTGACTCACGATTATACGGAAATGTTAGTTCAGTCAGGGCTGTGAGATTTTTTTACTACTAATCAGTAGTACTCCTCCCCCCCACCCAATAACAATTAAAAATCAAACCGTCGAGATTTAATGCATAAGGAGGCTTAAAACATTCTGTTTAGTGTGGCATATATGGTGAAAACTAAATACAATATTGAGTTATTAACTTGTTCTGCATAACATTTTTTTTTAAAGCTAGCATTGTGAGTTCTGTAAGATTATTTATTTATATATATGAATATCTCTAAGACTTACTATGAGATTTATATCATTTGAACCATTTCGCTGCTCCATACTATTAACCCATTGTTTAATCCAGGTACAGAAAAAAAAGGAAGGTGTTTTTTTTTAGCGTCTCACAAATTTAATGTAATCTGTTATTTTCAAAATTTGGAATTTTATGCTTCAATTTCATGACTTTTCGTGCAAATTTCATTGTTGCCTAAGGTAACATAGTATCATGTCTTTTCTTGAACAATCATTTCGGTGGTACCACATCAATATGTCAAATTCACTACAAAAGATAATGATTTAATAATTTAAGATGATCATTTGATAGTAATATTCCAAAGCAATTCAGTTCAGTGGCTCTTCAACTCTCACTTGATATGATGAAGGAAGTAGCATTACAATATTTTCCCGGTATGCTCATATGGCATTTGGTTCAAAATAAACGGATAAGTGTCCCGGCCACAACATTTTTGAGACGAGAGAATCATCAACTCCTAACTCTTACGTAAAGGATGGGATAAGACGCCAAATTTAAATTTTGATATTCTGTAGACCATTTTAATGTCCTAGGCTAACAGTGCAGCTTGCATTTACATATCGCTTTTATTTTGAGTAATGATCCTTTAAACATCTGAGTATCATCAATAAAAATGGCTGGACAACACAGACCATCTAGGTCAAGTACCTTGGATGCATTACATAAGACTTGTATGACCTCAAGTAACATGTTTATAATTACATTGCAACTTTGTCCAGGACAAAATGGTGTTTAAATGTCACCCATGGATGCTGGGTTGTTAAAAGAAATGTTGAAAGAACATGTTTTTTTTATTTTTTTATTTATTTATTTTTTTTTTTAGAATTTAAAAAGCAATGGGTTACCAATGATATTTAAAGCCTCTACACGGAAGATGTACTGGCGATACAATTTTAAATGTTTTAGAATGAAATACTACAACTCTTAATTTGATTTCTACTTGATAAGTTAGTATTTGTTGGGCGGGTAAATGTTTTCAGCAGTAAGAGTTGGAAAGGCATTCTTAGCAACTGCTTGAACTCATTTCAATAAAGAAACTTTACAAGTTGAAAATACCTTATTTTTTGGCAGTTTTCTCTTCGTCATTTTTGGCCTGTACTTCCAAGCATCTACTGGGACTTCTATTACACAAGTTTCAATCAATTATCTATCTGCATGTGGCATGATCTATTCAAGTAAAAATGTTGAGTTGGGTGTGGGCTGTGTGGTTTGGTTATGATGCCAAACGCTCAGTAACCTTTGCAATCATGCTAACGTGTATGGTGCGCCTAATCTGCCATAAGTCCGGAAATTGACATATGTCCAGTTAAATTGACATACGTTGGTTTCTCGTGCTCTTATTGTACGACCATGGTCACATGATGTTCTCTTGTGCTCTGATTGGAAGAAATATATTATGGTGATAGGATGTTGTAACTACATAGTAAGTATATATGCTCTTTGCAACAACAATTTTGACCTCATTAATATTCATGAGTTGTTGGGGCTTAATGAGACATTGTCAAAAACAGCTTATTAAACATGATACCTCATCAACCATAAGTTGAATCAGTGTCATACTTGGTAGATAGATGCTCCATTATTGAAATTGGTTAGAGGTCAACAGGTGTCAAATTCTGAAAACCTTTTAACCATGGTAACTCCAAAATTAAATTAACAATAAATCTGTCAATTCTCCAATGGTATGATTGTTTTTTTGGTGAACACAGTTTGGTCAAATGCAGTTCAGTTTAGTTTTATGAAGGGGCTTTAGAAATCTTGAACAGAACATACAGTCATCCAGGAAAGTTCAAGGAAAGTTGATATGTGTTATTGCTTGAAGCACACTCAAGTGGCTATAGCCAGTTTCACCCTCTGAGTCAACAGGTTATCTATAATGGTGGAAAAATTTGCTCCAAGGATCAACAGGATAGCTCATTAGGTTCTCAAATTGGCAATTTGTTTTGCGCTTTTTATCAGGTGACTTGTAGATTGTCAAATATTTCCCGCGCTTGCAAACAATTTCTTGTAAGGCTGTCAGTCTACGATAACAAATGTTTAAAGGGGTTTGCATTAGGATATTGGAATAAAATTCTATACTGTAAAATCCTTACCAGTGATTTAAATAGTTGATGCATGTTGTCAACATGATAACTGATTCCTTTCTTTAAATGTTGCCGCATTGGTTAATGTAGATAATCCTCTTCATTTTGGTGTGCACTAATTCATGTTTATCAACATTTATGGCGTACTACCACACTGTGAATATGTTTAGGCTACGTATAAACCACTAAACGTTTTCGTTTGGTTGTTGGGGACGGGGGGGGGGGGGGATGGGGGTGCGAGCCGTGAAAGGGCAGGAGTCAGTTCAATGTTCCTTGGTGTTGGAATTGCCGTCCGTTGTGGCACCGCGTCGGTCTGCCCGAAAATCACTGTGCTTTCTACATTATTGGCAAAGGGGGAGCATGGTG
Source organism: Apostichopus japonicus (assembly GCF_037975245.1). Taxonomy (NCBI): domain Eukaryota; kingdom Metazoa; phylum Echinodermata; class Holothuroidea; order Aspidochirotida; family Stichopodidae; genus Apostichopus; species Apostichopus japonicus. Next base: position 7,993,297 of record NC_092571.1, on the reverse strand, counting down.
TCAGTGACTCTAGTTAATATGCAGAGTACAGAGGTAGTTAATTGTTTTAATTAGTCACGCAGTGACATACAACACTACTTCAAGGGTCGCAGAGATGAAATGTACTGGATTGAAGAGGTGTGACCATTATTGTACTTTCTAGCATACTGCAATACGTGAAATACTGATGGACCTTTTCGTCTTTCCAACGAAATTATTTGGTTCCGCTTACGATACGATATGCAAGCTCAACGTAAGTACACACGTCATGTAGAAAACATCATTCTACGGGATCGTTCCGGAAGTATGACGCATAATCGCCTTTGACACACAAACACGATCGATGGCCGCATATGAGCCCCTCAAGTTTGGCGGGAAAAGTTGTGTGACGTCTGCTACATAGTTGCAAGAAGTGACATACGCGATTTCGCGATACTTTAGTTTCGGTAGGTATTTATGCTGTAAATAAGATATATAGGGCTATATACTACCAGTTGATACGCTTAGCCTCCTTTAAACTCCAAAATTTCTTCAAAGGGAAGGTAGGGCACTGGACCCCTCCCACAGGACGCGTTGCCCCGCTTTTTAACCAAAGAAATGAGGTAACTAGTCAATCAGGAATTCCATTGAGAGACGATCAAGCTTATCGAAAAATTAATTAGTCATCAATTAGTAGATAAGTAGAGCAGTGGCGGAGATTTCTTGTCGGAAGTGGGGGGGTTGCAGGCCATTGATGAAATAAAAAGTTATAACTGCTGGCTCACTATCTAAGTGGAGCGCCACCATAAGTTGGCGCGAAGTGCACAATAATTTTTTGGCAAATATTGCCTCCCAGATTGCAGTAAATGGCACTGCCCAGGCCTTGAAAAGCTGCATTTAACCAGTGGCGTATGCAGGATTTTCTAACCCGGGGGGGGGGGGCGTATTACTATCTAAGCGGAGCGCCACCATTGGTTGGCGCGCAGCGTACAAGCAAATTTCTGGTTTTGGTACCCCCAGATCACCGGAAATGGCACTTCTCGGGCTTGAAACTGACCAACCATATGTACACTTTTGCCTGAGAACCAAGTTTTTTCCAAATACTTTTTTTCTCATCTATAACCTTTTTGAAGATTGTCACCAGTCACACATCATGTTCGACTTCATCACATATCCTGTGGATCATTGCTTTTGTAGGTGATTCTTCATCGCGGCCCACAATATCCGTCAGCCCCACTGTTCAGAATTTGAAAATTCACAATTCTCGTGAATAAATTCACTTCAAAACATACCCATAATGTTGCACAAAATATCATCTATGGACAACCGATATAGAAAAACCTCCTTCAAACCAAAATTGCACGAGTATGATGAAGTATGATGAAGAATGTTGGTTAGGGAATTTTCGAAAATTCAGACGGCTACTAAAAAATTTCGTTGAAGGAAATAAAAATATACCAGATATTTCCGAAACCGAACGCTACACACATCGACAGTTTTGAGCATGGGCGCAGATCAGTCTTGGATAATGGTGGGGACGCGTGTCTGTTCTATGACACTATCTAAGCGGAGCGCGCGTAGCGTACGATTTTTTTTGGGGCAAATATACCTCCCAGATCGCCGGAAATAACACTTCCCAGACCTAATGATGCTCCTAAACCTCCTTAAGTTTTGGATCTCATGGCTTAGAAATTTAGTTTGGAGAAATACATGGGCGTCTGCAGAAAGAAAATCAGGGGACAAATAATCCAAGTAGACTTTTGTATATACGATGGGTCTGGGGTCCTCTCCCAGAAAACAAATATAGACTGCCGCAAATGCGATATCCGTCCTATATTTAACAACTGTGGATAAAATACAATAAAATGAGAACTGCTGCATGTCATATGCACAATGCTGGATCAAACTGCGCCAAAGTTCAATACAGGGGAACTTGAAATGCAGCTATTGGTCAAGACAAATTGGTGGGGACACGGTATATCATGTCCCCACTACTGAAAAAAAGTTGATGGGGACGCGTCCCGCTGTCCTCACCAGGATCTGCGCCCATGGTTTGGAGGCTGTTTATCGTGGAACGCCATTTTCATGCTCACTGATATGATGTGATATCTGCTGTTTGCTTTACAAAATCGAATAATTTTGTCACTGTTCCTCTTTCTCTTCCCGTTTTCTTGCCGTATTTTCTACTCCATCCTTTTCTCCTTTTCTCTCTTTCTTCTTTTTCTTTTCCTTCCTTCCTTCACCTCGTTGAAGTTGGCAAGTGTATACAGTTCCAAAGCTATTCTACAGCAACAAAACGTTATTTTGTGTATGTCTGTTGTGGGGTGAAGTTAGCGCTATGAGCTACAAGTTCCAATGCGCAAGGTGGGGGAAAGGGGCTAGAAATAATGTGTGGGTCAATTCTAACTCGGTTTTTTGTTGATGTAGCCTACCAGGTAAAAGGTTGAAATGACTTTAACAATTTCAAATTTAATAATTTGATTTATTATGCCATTTGGAGCACATAACATAGGCTATAACAGAACATTACTGTCAAAAACTAGGGGGGGGGGGTTGATTGTGTGGGCCAACCCCCCTCTTCAAAAAGTGGGGGGTTAAAACCCCCCAACCCCTCCTGTTTTCCGCCACTGAAGTAGAGTAGTAGATTGGCAGACAATAAATGGAAAAGAAGAATAAGAAAAAAGAACAACGCTGTTTTTTACTTTAAATTTAAGTTCCAAATATATTGACAACACATTAAAATAGTCACTAGCACTATGTTCTAACAAAGTATAGACGATCATATTTCAAAAATATTTTTATACCCCAATGTATATATACGGTACACGATCTTCGTTTGGGATAAGAACGGGAGGACATGTTGTAGCACTAAACTGTAAATCAATTCTCCATTGACTTATACACAACTCGTCAAATGAACGTGATGATCCGTCAAGAAATATTTCGGTGCTTGAAGTTGAGTCCATGGTAACAATCCGAAAATTATTTTCTTAGTTCAACCACTCATCGTCATGGCATTTTGCATGACGAAAATATTTCTCTTTCAAATTTGGTGGTATTTTTTTGTTTGTGTGAATGCAGAGTGAATGATGTCACCATGGAAATTCAGCTGAAAAGCTTTCATTTTTATTTGTTATATTTAATTAACTTATTCACAGATGAAAAACATATATATTATATTAAATATATTACATTATATTTAACGATATCAAACATTTACAATAACATAATAGTATTCCTACGTGTGCATGGTATAGGTATACGCAGGTATCGCATATCTCAAATGGAGATGTGCATTGTTTGTAAGAAGACAATCAATTTCCAAACGACTCACGAAACTTTGATTAGAAGAGTCAATGACTGAATCAAAGTTAGCTAATTGTGTAAAAAAATCTCGTTTCTATGTTTGGTATTGCTAAGGAGGAAAACCTTGTGAGAAGCAGATCACAATAAAAACAAGTTGCCTATACAGTATAATATATCATAACTATTCATTTTTCCTTTGCCAATCTGCATAATTATATCTCATATTGGTGTAACAAGAAGAACATACATTAATCACTAACAGTGCGCCGACAACATGCAATGCAGAACATAAACTTTTGTCCCCAAACACTGTGAATACATACAACATCCCTCATTGAAATATCCAATTTCGACATTTTCAGCAGCATAACACGAAGTTGGTTGTCAATTCTTAATTGCCATACCGGATACTAAGGTGCTAAATCGAACGCCAATTGACCGTCTTTAGACAATTTTAAAGTTACATTCAGTAGTATATTTCCAACTTTACTATGGGTTGTACAAGGAGTTAGAAACAAGATTTCGGTTAATAAGTAAGTTCGAATTTCGTCAAATCTTGTAAATAATGTAAGCCTAAAATTAGAAACAACCTATATTGAATCAAAATTATCCTGTCGAGATTGCGATCAAGCTTAATTTTTTTTTAAGAGATGTGACATAGATTAAATTTTCTAACAGTCATGTTTTTAACCACCGACTTTTCTAACTATTGAAGATTCAACTCAATTATTTGGGGATGAGAACCCGCACCCACCCCCCCCCCCCCTCGTAGCTACGTCCCTGAAAATTTACTAAATCACGCTTATAACAAGGGATGAACATATATCTCAATCAATAGAAAGAGTCTTTCATCGTGCTTGCAGACAAGTTTGTGAGCTTAGGAGTTATGTACAAAATAAACACAATTAATTATTAAAAAAATCGACTCGGAAATTAAAGAAAAGAAATGAAATGCCAAAATATTCGTACAAGTTAGATTTTAAATGCTTGTCTCCACCATATTTTGCTTCTTTGGTTCATTTCAAGGAAGATAGTTCTATCACACCTTTAGAAACAAGCATTTAATAAATATGGTCCGTTCTGAGATGTTCAGTGAAACAAATATATGGGAAAATAAAAACATTGGCAGGCTTGCCAAAACATCAAAACGTAGAAGGAAAATTTGTTAAGCAAGTGCATATATTATCCTCGGATGTTGACAGTTGTTTGCATATTTTACCACGTTTTTAAGAAAAGAAGCCCAAGTCAGAGAATGAACAATGGAAATCTCACCATGTTATGCTACGTTAGGTGTTATGTATATACGTATCACGATTACGTACTAAAAAAAGATAACACATATATCACCCCCTACCACCCCACCCCTCGCATATCCCCTCACACCAAACGTCAAGAATACTTCGAGGCATTTAATGTTATGCATTAATCTCATTGTTCTGCCTTGGGGCCAAATTTACCATTTGTGGGGTGGGGGAGGGCGGGGGCTGGTCCTGATAAACTAATGTTAGGGCCCTCGGATGACCGTGTGGCAACCAAGGCTTGCACTGTGTCGACATTTTACTTGTGAGTTGCACAGTAATTATGTATGCATACATCATAAATCTGCAATGCAATGTTTTGTAAAGATTTCGCTCACGATATCTTTCGATTGATGAATAAGTTATTTGCTATACCACATAATTATATAATGCACTACATAATTAGGAAAGTAATATTATGTAATATCAAGTAATATAGGAAAGATATACGAATATGTCGCTATCCCACCCAGTCTTCCTCGTTTCTATTAACTGTTTTTATATTTTTTTAAATAATTTTAGGGGACAATAGATTAGGGGATTTGAGCCCGCATTTGGCCCAATGGTGTGTCCGGCTCTGGAGCTGCCAAACGGTTATCTTGCTCCCTTGGGCAGTTTATGCAACGTCGTAGCATTCGAATATTGGTAAGAAGAAAAACTAAGAGAAATAATCCTCCGAAAATCCATATAGCTGCACTGATAACAGCAATATCGTAGTTCACTGTTGGACTTGGTGTAGTGGTAGACTCGTAGAACTGCCATTGAGTAGTCAACATATCCGCGACATCGCAAAAGTCCGTAACTGAGAGCTTCATAAGTTGTTCACCATAAACAGAGATTGGGCTCTGACAAATCAGATCATGTTCGTAGAATCTGGATTTACTTAACCAATTGTAGAGAGGCAATGCATTGCAGTCGCACGTCCATGGGTTACCTGAGAGATTTATTCCAAAGTCTTCTCCCTCCTCCAAGAAACCTGATGACGGGAGTCCATTTAAAACATTTCCTCTCAAATTAAGATAACGTAGACGGGTTAGTCCCGTCAATGAATTCGGCGCAGTCACATGAATCAAGTTATGCTCTAAGTTAATTTGATATAGGAATTCATTGGCTTGGAATGCCTGTGCAGGTAAAGCGGTAATGGAGTTAAACTGCAAGTTTAAATTCTCCAAAAACGTGAGCATTTTTATGAACTGTGTTGGAATATCGCTAAACCGATTTCTGCTCAAAGTTAAATGTTGTAGTCCGTGCGTAGTATTGCCAAAGGTAAATTCGTGGACATCTGATAAATGATTTCCTGGTAACCAAAGTGTCTTCAATTGAGAAAGACCGTGCAATGAATATTCATCTAAATAAGATAGCTTGTTATCTTCCGCATCGTAAGAAGTCAACATAGACAAGTTATTACTACAATGGAAATATTCCATGCTGTTGTGTTTCAAATTAAGTAAAGTTAATGATGTCAGGTGGTGTGTTTTCTCATCACACAAATTGATCTCAGTGATATTATTCCATGCCAAATTTAAGACCTCAAGGTGACGCATTTCTATGAAAGCTTCTTTGTGTACGCTGCTGATGTTATTTCTGTATAACATAACAACCTTTAAATATATGTTGTTAACGAAGCACTTTGCTGGTAATTCCAGGATTCTATTTCCACTAAGATCGAGCGAGGTACGTGAGTTTGGTAAGAACACTCAAAGAATTAGAAGGGACCATGCTCAGTTCGTTTCTTTGTAGGTGTAATTGACTAACATTCGCAACGTTTTCAAAGAACTGTTCATTCAGTTGAAAAATTCCGTTCGAATACAATCCAAGAGATCTCAAGTTAGGAAATGTTGGCAGCAGAATACTACCATTTCGTAAGGCTGGTATATTCGAATGTACAACAAATAGATTTACAATTGTTTCCCTGTTTTCAAGAAAAGGTAGCGAAGAAATGTTACTATTGCGGCCATCGCATGTGGTGGTAGTATATATATCTCGACAGGCACATTGACATGATGGTGATGCCGTTAAAATAACTACGAGGTGAATGCCAATGACAACGGACAAAGCAGTCATCATGACTGTTCATTCAATCGGTACGTTCGGCGACGTAAAGACTCCAGGTACAGAACTATATAAAAAAAATAAAACTATATATATATATATATATATATATATGTATGTATAGTATACAAATAATAAATGGTTATGAGTGCAATAGTGCAAATATTTCATGAGTTGAAAGATGGAATGTTCTATTCAACGAGGCGCAGCCGAGTTCAATGGAACAAATTACATCTTTCAACTCATGGAATAGTTGCACTATTGCACGTATGAAACCATTTATTATTTGTTTTATACAACACCTTCAAATTTGGACATAATTGGATGTAAAATGCACTCATGCAACAGATTGTTTGGAACAGACAGGTTCTCTGCTCTCTTACCATTGAAAAAGTGCTATCAAAAAAGTACAACACATGGTTCTATTTCATAGAGTGCAATAGAGCGGATTTTGCATGCAATCGACGAGCAATTGGCCAATCAAATGGCCGGAATATAATTAGGTGTTGTATAATATATAATATTGAATAACACACCAGAAAAATTCCACTTCACGACATTCGGTTTGTGACACAAGATCTGGGGGTTCGATTCCTACCTTTGTCTGATGAGTCCCAAAAGGACGACACCGGTCGTGAAGTGGAATTTGTCTGGTGTGTTATTCAGTATCATTTACTATACATCTGTCATACCACTTGTTACATATGTATATATATATATATATATATATATATATATATATATATATATATATATATATATATATATATATGTATGTATATATATATATATATATATATATATATGTATGTATATATGTATATATATTTATATATATATATACACGTATACAAAGGATCCGAAAAGGAGACAAATAATTTTCCAGACTCGAAAAATATTTTTCGGTGACATTGCATCATTATTTGGTAAGATATAGGCTATTGTGTGACAAAGAACAATTGTCCTGTGGTTGTTGTTTTTGAAAGTCTACTTGTGTGTGTCGGTGGACAACGCAGCAAAAGCATCAATCCACTTTTCTCACTGTTTTTAGTGTAGCCAATAAGCGATGAACTAATTAGATACACATGACACGAGTGTCAGTTTGCAAAACAGACGTCTGCAGTTATATATATATGTATATATATATATATGTATATATATATATATATATATATATATATATTAATTCAATAAAGAATAACACACCAGAAAAATTCCACTTCACGACCGGTTTCGTCCTTTTGGGACTCATCAGGCGAAGGTAGGAATCAAAGCCCGGATCTTCGTGTCACGAACCTAAGCCCGTACCACTCGACCACAGTGATTCTACTGGTGTGTTATAGCGTATAAATTGGCTTTGAATAACTGTCATTAAGGGCGTAATACCCAAGTATTAAGATTGTACAGAGTGCGCCCCTGGCGCTTTGAATCTGATAATCTTTACACAAATTTACACAGAATAACCACTCTTTATATATATATATATATATATATATATATATATATATATATATATATATATATATATATATATATATATATATATATATATATGTATATATATTTATATATATATATACACGTATACAAAGGATCCGAAAAGGAGACAAATAATTTTCTAGACTCGAAAAATATAACGTTCTTCTCTGACCCAGTGAAAACCTTGGAGGATGTTTGACTCACCTTCAAGAACTCACACCAGCAGTATACCAACCAACTACAACTCGGTTGTGTCACGGTATCAAGAAGGCGGATATTCCCTACTCCAACTGCAGACGTCTGTTTTGCAAACTGACACTCGTGTCATGTGTATCTAATTAGTTCATCGCTTATTGGCTACACTAAAAACAGTGAGAAAAGTGGATTGATGCTTTTGCTGTTTTGTCCATCGACACACAAGTAGACTTTCAACTTTAAAAGTGAAAAAAAAAACAACAACAACCACAGGACAATTGTTCTTTGTCACACAATAGCCTATATCTTACCAAATAATGATGCAATGTCACCGAAAAACTTATAAACACGCCTAATTATGGTACGGTGAAGCTCTACAAAAGATTTAGGCGTATCTTCAGTTCGCTCATTAATTTGCTCACGCCGAAAATGCAGTCCATCACATGCGACCGCTGGACGGTAATGAGCGACTGGGATGGCGACGTGATAATTATACAGATATATATATATATATATATATATAAATATATATATATATATATATATATATATATATATATATATATATATATATACATATATATATATATATATATATATATGTATATTATATATATATATATATATATATATATATATATATATACGAATCCCGGTGGAGGCTGGAAGTTTTTTCACTGTTCTTGATTTTCCAACTGATTACAATTTTCAATATATATATATATATATATATATATATATATATATATATATATATATATATGAATATGTACATGTGTGTATTTGTTTCTGTGTGTATCGGCAGTAGCTTTGCCTTTCACATTGTAGGACATCGGAGTACATTTAGCGTAAACTGTGTCAGACATTCCTTTCCTAGATAAGGTGGATCCAAGTATTACTTTGTGGTTCATGTTTACAATGTTTTTCAGATGTTGACCTAAAATGATCTTTAACATCCAAAGAAACCAGAGGCATGTTAAACTCAATACTGTAGGTCAATCTTCATACCACATGTGAAGTCTGTTTTGTACAAGGTCTTCAGATATCTATCTGTTGACCTCAAATGGCCTTTGGTCTCCTTAAAAAACACTCGGTTCTTTTATTCAATAAAGTAGTAGTTTTTACCATTTTGAGTTATTGTTTTCACAAAATTTTAGACTTGTCTGTTTGACCTCCACTGAAAACAATAGGGATCCACATTCCAAGAATTAAGTCAAGTAAAACCGTTTACTTTTTGCGTTATCGTGTTTACGTTTTCAGACCGTGACCTTACATTACCTTTTGAGCTATCGATTTTAGTTTTCAAATGACCTTTGACCTCCACATAAAATATTGGAGTTCTTGCAATCAATAACATGCACCCACATACCAATTATAAAGTTTCCCCCAACATACTGTTTTTTGAGTTATCTTGTTCAAAATCCAAGGGTCACACAAAACAAAAGATCACTTCTTAAATAAATTAAGTGTCATCACTTCTTAAATAAATTTAGTGTCTTTTTTATCATTGGCAAAACTGGAAAAAAAGTGTGCATATCATTAATGAAAAAGGGTACTTCTAATTCCCAAAACTGAGGACTAAATGGGTGCAATCTGGACCTCTCGGATTTACGTGAACTATCAGGGGGGAAAAACTTGGAGAAAAGAGAAACAAACTTCAATTAGCAAATATAATTTGATGATTTATTTGTTCAAATCCACACCACCACAATGAATTGGTGTAAACTTGCATTTTGAAATGATAGGAAGACTTAAAATTCTTTCTCCATCCTCTTCCCTTCCCTTCCCTCCTCACCTATTCCTCTCCCTCCTCATCTCCACCCCACATCCCTCCTCATCTCCACCCCCACAAGCCTCTTACACAGGAAAAAAAAAAACTATAAGGGCAAGAATGAAAAGGAGTGCATGTCTGTATGGGATGCAAAGAGTCAACTATAGCTATAGCTTTAACCAGCTGGTTGTGAAGCACGAACTTATGTGTTACAAACTTATTGCAATCAGCAACGGTGACAGCCCGATATTCATAAGGTTCATAAAGGTCATTATCCATAAGGTTCATTGTTCATAAGGTTCGCTATTCATAATGAGCAAAAGGGTTCATTGTTCATAAGGTTCGTTATTCATAATGAAAAAAAAAAAGGTTCGTCGTTCATAATTGGTAAAAGGGTTCGATATTCATAATGGTGAAAAAGGTTCGTTGTTCATAATTGGTGAAAGGGTTCGATATTCATAATGGTGAAAAAGCAGTGGCGGAGCTAGGGGTATTGGCCAGGAGGGGCGATAATGGTCTCTAGGGGCGCTTTCGACACTATCTAAGCGGAGGGCCACCACAGGTTGGCGCGTAGCGTACAGAAACTTTTTGAGTAAAGATACTCCCTAGATCGCCGGAAATGACCCTTTCCGGGCCTGGCTAATTTGCAGATAAACGAAGAATAAATAGGTGTCATCGCCAAATTACACCAACAATATGTGACAAATGCCAATAGGTAGATGAGACGATATTCATTATGGAAAAAAAGGGTTCGTTATTCATAATAGGCCTAGCCAAAAAGGTTCGGTATCATTCACAATTAGGAAAAGACCCCCTTTAGGAAACGTACAAGTTTATGCCGTTAATATGTCGAAAATGTAGGTTTTGCTGCAGGGGGTAGGGTGAAGCATGGTCTTGATAGTGTGTGGCTCATATTCTCTGCAAAATTTATGCATCCGCCACCATCTGGTGGTGCCCCCATAGAACTGCTGTGCCCCCCCCCGGATAAAAAGTCTGTCACTGATTGAACACTATAGGCGTTCGCGAAAATGGAGGACGTCTTTTGCACTTGTATGACGCACTTCTCTCCTATTATGAATAACGAACCTTTTTTCACACTATGGATTACGAACCCTTTGATCGATTATGAATATCGGACCCTTTCTCCTATTATGAATAACGAACCTTTTTCCCATTATGAATAACGGACCCTTTGCTCCATTATGAATATCGGACCTTTCTTCCTATTATGAATAACGAACCTTTTTGTCTATTATGGATTACGAACTCTTTGTTCCATTATGAATATCGAACCCTTTGTCCCATTATGAATATCGAACCTTTTTGTCCATTATGGATATCGAACCGTTTTGCCCATTATGAATATCGAACCTTTGTTTCCATTATGAATACCGGACCTTATGAATTATGATTCCTTTTTATTATGAATGACGAACCTTTATTTCCATTATGAATAGCGAACCTTTTTATCGAAAAATGGCACGTTTTGAATAACGAACCTTATGAACAATGACCCTTATGAATAGCGGACCTTATGAATATCGGGCAGACCCCTAAATAGTACTATCAAAGTATCAGCATAAACACCTGTAGATCGAGCGATGTACATTGGGTTGAATTTAACGTAAAATCGCTTTATCAGTAGATATAAATAGACTGAGCACGTTAGCTAGAAATGTTTTCTTTCTAAAACTTGCACGTTTGTGTTAATTGTTTCCCACTGGACCTAATTACAGCACAAAAACTGACCAAAGTCGCAAATTAAAGAAACGCCGTTACAATATGATAAACAAAATCGGGCGTCTAATAAAACAAGTAATGTGTAATGTCTCTGGGAATGGTATGTCCGCCAAGACAACTCGACGCGCCGCGCCAACTGATGGTGGTGCACCGCCTAAATAGTGACGTATAAGCTTCAGTTGTACATCACCATATAAGTTCTTCTATCCGTCCTCCCTAAATTAACACACGTTCATTAATTGTTTAGATGCAGTTTAAAGCCTATATGGGTGTTAATTTTACCTATCTAAGGGTACCTTTCATCGAAAATTTCGACGCTCCTTACCAACCGATGATGGCGCTCCGCTTAGACAGTGACGTATAACAAAAGTTGTACATCACCATCTGACCATATGTTCTACTATCAATCATCTTCAAATTTATAAACGATAATTAACTATCTAGATACAATTGCAGACATGAGATCCATATTTCAAGGATGGATACATGCAGCTTAGAGCACTCGGGAAGTGCTGTTTCCGGCCATCTGGAGGGTTTGTGAAGCCCCAAAAATTCTTATACGATCCGCGCCAACCGATGGTGGCGCTCCGCTTAGATAGTCTTGCTGGCAGGTTTGCCCCTCCCCCCTCCCTACTTTCACAACTCAAATCCCAGCCCTGGCGCAAACAATTTTTGGGATGAAAGTTGCTACACGCCTGCACCAAAGCAAATGTCCCCCCCCCCCCAATATTTGAAACAGATCCCCCCTGCACCAAGATACGAAAATAGAACGTTAATCCTCCTTTTGACACCGGTGGACACCATCAAATTGGCCATTATCTTGGTGTGAAATTATTATTGCAATTAATTTTTTCGACTTTAGGACGAGTCTGAGCCGTCAAGCCAGTGACTCGGCTGGAGGGACAAAGGCCCCTGAAGGCAATAGGCCCTGCGGGCAATAGGCCCCTGAAAGCCACTTTTCTGGGTAAATAACCCCTTGAAAGACATCGATCCGGGCAATAAGCCCCTGATCCAACCTAGTGGCAATAGCCTCCCCCCCCCCCCCACCTCATGTGAGATATATCCTGTCAACTGACCGATGCGTCTGTCCTCCTTTTGTTTCCTATAACATAAATTTCTTCCTTCCCAAAATTAACGGTGAAAGTGAGACTGTTATGTTTCAATCTCATAATAGCATGAACCTTTGTGTTTTTTTTTGGACAGTTCAGTTCGGCATGTGCGACTAACACACACCCACGTCCTTAAATGCCAGAGATACCATTCCCTATTTCTTTACGTGCGAAGTTGACAAGAACTGCCACATTCCTTCAAAAGTAATTATGGAAATTCAGTCATCATTTGAACTTGTCATGGAAAGGATGGACTGTTTTTTTACAGAAAGGATCTCTCTTTCAGTTTAGAATTATAACACTGAGGCACCAAAGAAAAATTAAGTAAAAATCATAATGCACAACAGATAAACTTGAGAGAAAAACTTTGATCCAAAAATGATCTTGATAGCTTTTTTTCGTTGCTATATCATTATAAATACAATTTTTTTTTGAAATTTCAAATAATATTTGGATAAATACATTGTCCATCACATCTGTGATGTAATATATGGACAACACATATCTGTCTTTTGTATGTATGTTTTATGAGTTGTAAATGAGTCACTCCATCTTAAAAGTATGCTGTATTGGGCCCAAATATGCTAGATACTCAAATATGGTCACCTTGGGTCAAAATTCTTAAACTATTTTATTACCGTTCTTCGAGGAAATTTGCTTCACTGGGACATGCAGGCATCTTCTGTGTTCCTTAAAGGTATCTGAGAGCAATTTAGTACAGCAAATAGATCCAGGAAAATAGCTTTGTGAAAAAGCAGAGTACACTAGGTTGTAGGCCTACATAAAGGTCACAAGACTAAGTAAACCGCTTGTACAGCTTGTATACCCACTGTTGCCAGGGTGTTGTTATGGAAACATAACAACTTCCTGCTACTGCACACTACTTGAGAAGTGTGTCCTTCCAAATGACTCACGATTATACGGAAATGTTAGTTCAGTTAGGGTTGTGAGATTATTTTATTACTAATCAGTAGTACTCCCCCCCCCCCCCACCCAATAACAATTAAAAGTCAAACTGTCGAGATTTAATGCATAAGGAAGCTTAAATCATTCTGTTGAGTGTGGCATATATGTTGAAAACTGAATACACAATATTGAGTTATTAACTTGTTCTGCGTAACATTTTTTATTTAAAGCTAGCATTGTGAGTTCTGTATGATTATTTATTTATATATTTAAATACCACTAAGACTAACTATGAGATTTATATAATTTGAACCATTTCACTGCTCCGTACTATTAACCCATTTTAATCCAGGTTCAGAAAAAAAGGAAGGTGTTTTTTTTGGCGTCTCGCAAATTTAATGTAATCTGTGATTTTCAAAGTTTGGAATTTTATGCTTCAATTTCATGACTTTTCGTGCAATTTTCATTGCCTAAGGTAACATAGTATCATATCTTTCCTTGAACAATCATTTCGGTGGTACCACATCAATATGTCAAATTCACTACAAAAGATAATGATTTAATAATTTAAGATGATCATTTGATAGTAATATTCCAAATCAATTTAGTCCATTAAGTAAACTTGGCTCTTCCACTCTCACTTGATATGATAAAAGGAAAAGCAATAACAACATTTTTGCCGGTATTCTCATATTGCATTTGGTTCAAAATAAACGAATAAGTGTCCTGGCCACAACTTTTTTGAGACAAGAGAATCATCAACTCCTAATTCTTACGTAACGGACAAGATAAGACGTCAATTTTTAATTTGATATTCTGTAGACCGTTTAATGTCCTAGGTTAACAGTGCAGCTTGCATTTACATACCGCTTTCATTTTGGGTAATGATGCTTTAAACATCTGAGTATCATCAATAAAAACGGCTGGACAACATAGACCATCTAGGTCAAGTACCTTGGATGCATTACATAAGACTTGTATGACCTCAAGTAACATGTTTATAATTACATTGCAACTTTGTCTAGGAAAAAATGGTGTTTAAATATCACCCATGGATGCTGGGTTGTTAAAAGAAATGTTGAAAGAACATGTTTTTTTTATTTATTTATTTATTTATTTTTTTTTGAGAATTTAAATAGCAATGGGTTACCAATGATATTTAAAGCCTATACACGGAAGATGTACTGGCGATACAATTTTAAATGTTTTAGAATGAAATACTACTACTCTTACTTTGAGTTCTACTTGATAAGTTAGTATTTGTTGGGGGTACATGTTTTCAGCAGTAAGAGTTGAGAAGGTATTCTTAGCAACTGCTTGAACTCATTTCAATAAAGAAACTTTACAAGTCGAAAATGCCTTATGTTTTCTCTTTGTCGTTTTTTGGCCTGTACTTCCAAGCATCTACTGGGACTTCTATTGCACAACTTTCAATCATTTATCTCAAGGGCATAGGAACCGGGGGGCTGGGGTCCGTGAAAGGGCAGGAGTCAGTTCAATGTTCCTTGGTGTTGGAATTGCTGTCCGTTGTGGCACCGCGTCGGTCTGCCCGAAAATCACTGTGCTTTCTTACATTATTGGCAAAGGGGGAGCATGGTGTCATGGTGTCAGTGACTCTAGTTAATATGCAGAGTACAGAGGTAGTTAATTGTTTTAATTAGTCACGCAGTGACGTACAACAGTACTTCAAGGGTCGCAGAGATGACATGTACTGGATTGAAGAGGCGTGACCATTATTGTACTTTCTAGCATACTGCAATACGTGAAATACTGATGGACCTTTTCGTCTTTCCAACGAAATTATTTGGTTCCGCTTACGATACGATATGCAAGCTCAACGTAAGTACACACGTCATTTAGTAAACATCATTCTACGGGATCGTTTCGGAAGTATGACGCATAATCACCTTTGACATACAAACACGATCGATGGCCGCATATGAGCCCCTCAAGCTTGGCGGGAAGAGTTATGTGACGTCTGCTACATAGTTGCAAGAAGTGACATACGCGATTTCGCGATACTTTAGTTTCGGTAGGTATTTATGCTGTAAATAAGATATATAGGGCTATATACTACCAGTTGATACGCTTAGCCTCCTTTAAACTCCAACATTTCTTCAAAGGGAAGGTACGCACTGGACCCCTCCCACAGGACGCGTTGCCCCGCTTTTAAACCAAAGAAATGAGGTAACTAGGCAATTCAGGAATTCCATTGAGAGACGATCAAGCTTATTTAAAAATTAATTAGTCATCAATTTAGTAGATAAGTAGAGTAGTAGATTGGCAGACAATAAATGGAAAAGAAGAATAAGAAAAAAGAACAACGCTGTTTTTTACTTTAAATTTAAGTTCCAAATATATTGACAACACATTAAAATAGTCACTAGCACTATGTTCTTACAAAGTATAGACGATCATATTTCACATATATTTTTTATACCCAATGTATATAGACGGTACACGATCTTCGTTTGGGATCAGAACGGGAGCACATGTTGTAGCACTAAACTGTAAATCAATTCTCCATTGACTTATACACAACTCGTCAAATGAACGTGATGATCCGTCAAGAAATATTTCGGTGCTTGAAGTTGACTCCATGGTAACAAACCGAAAATTATTTTCTTAGTTCAACCCCTCATCGTCATGGCATTTTGCATGACGAAAATATTTCTCTTTCAAATTTGGTGGTATTTTTTTGTTTGTGTGAATGCAGAGTGAATGATGTCACCATGGAATTTCAGCTGAAAAGCTTTCATTTGTATTTGTTATATTTAATTAACTTATTCACAGATGAAAAACATATAAATCATATTAAATAGATTACATACATTATATTTAACGATATCAAACATTTATAATAACATAATAGTATTCCTACGTGTGCATGGTATAGGTATACGCAGGTATCGCATATATCAAATGGAGATGTGCATTGTTTGTAAGAAGACAATCAATTTCCAAACGACTCACGAAACTTTGATTAGAAGAGTCAATGACTGAATCAAAGTTAGCTAATTGTGTAAAAAAATCTCGTTTCTATGTTTGGTATTGCTAAGGAGGAAAACCTTGTGAGAAGCAGATCACAATAAAAACAAGTTGCCTATACAGTATAATATATCATAACTATTCATTTTTCCTTTGCCAATCTGCATAATTATATCTCATATTGGTGTAACAAGAAGAACATACATTAATCACTAACAGTGCGCCGACAACATGCAATGCAGAACATAATTTTTTGTCCCCAAACACTGTGAATACATACAACATACCTCATTGAAATATCCAATTTCGACATTTTCAGCAGCATAACACGAAGTTGGTTGTCAATTCTTAATTGCCATACCGGATACTAAGGTGCTAAATCGAACGCCAATTGACCGTCTTTAGACAATTTTAAAGTTACATTCAGTAGTATATTTCCAACTTTACTATGGGTTGTACAAGGAGTTAGAAACAAGATTTCGGTTAATAAGTAAGTTCGAATTTCGTCAAATCTTGTAAATAATGTAAGCCTAAAATTAGAAACAACCTATATTGAATCAAAATTATCCTGTCGAGATTGCGATCAAGCTTAATTTTTTTTTAAGAGATGTGACATAGATTACATTTTCCAACTGTCATGTTTTTAACCACCGACTTTTCTAACTATTGAAGATTCAACTCAATTATTTGGGGATGAGAACCCGTTCCCCCCCCCCCCCTCCTCCTTGTAGCTACGCCCCTGAATATTACACTAAATCAGCGCTTATAACAAGGGATAAAAATGTGTCTCAATCAATAGAAAGAGTCTTTCGTCGTGCTTGGAGACAAGTTTGTGAGCTTAGGAGTTATGTACAAAATAAACACAATTAATTAATCAAGAAACGACAAAATCGACTAAGAAATTAGATAAAAGCAAAGAAAAGAAATGCCAAAATATTCGCACAGGTTAGATTTTAAATGCTTGTCTCCACCATATTTTGCTTCTTTGGTTCATTTCAAGGACGATATGTCTATCACACCTTTTGAAACAAGCATTTAATAAATATGGTCCATTCTGAGATTTTTAGTGAAATAAGTATCGGGGGAAAGATATTAGCAGACTTGCAAAAAAAAAACATAGAAGGAAAAAGAGAGTTTATAAGCAAGTGCATATATTAACCGGACTCCTCGCGATGTTGACAGTTGTTTGCATATTTTACCACGTTTTTAAGAAAAGAAGCCCAAGTCAGAGAATGAACAATGGAAATCTCACCATGTTATGCTACGTTAGGTGTTATGTATATACGTATCACGATTACGTAATAAAAAAGAGAACACATATATCACCCCCCTACCACCCCACCCCTCGCATATCCCCTCACACCAAACGTCAAGAATACTTCGAGGCATTTAATGTTATGCATTAATCTCATTGTTCTGCCTTGGGGCCAAATTTACCATTTTGTGGGGTGGGGGAAGGGCGGGGGCTGGTCCTGATAAACTACTGTTAGGGCCCTCGGATGTCCGTGTGGCAACCAAGGCTTGCGTTGTGTCGACATTTTACTTGTGAGTTGCACAGTAATTATGTATGCATACATCATAAATCTGCAATGCAATGTTTTGTAAAGATTTCGCTCACGATATCTTTCGATTGATGAATAAGTTATTTGCTATACCACATAATTATATAATGTACTACATAATTAGGAAAGTAATATTATGTAATATCAAGTAATATAGGAAAGATATACGAATATGTCGCTATCCCACCCAGTCTTCCTCGTTTCTATTAACTGTTTTTATATTTTTTAATAATGTTAGGGGACAATAGATTAGGGGATTTGAGCCCGCATTTGGCCCAATGGTGTGTCCGGCTCTGGAGCTGCCAAACGGTTATCTTGCTTCCTTGGGCAGTTTATGAAACTTTGTAGCATTCGAATATTGGTAAGAAGAAAAACTAAGAGAAATAATCCTCCGGAAATCAAAAATGCTGCACTGATAACAGCAATATCGTAGTTCACTGTTGGACTTGGTGTAGTGGTAGACTCGTAGAACTGCCAT
The DNA here is from genome assembly GCF_037975245.1 of Apostichopus japonicus. Taxonomy (NCBI): domain Eukaryota; kingdom Metazoa; phylum Echinodermata; class Holothuroidea; order Aspidochirotida; family Stichopodidae; genus Apostichopus; species Apostichopus japonicus. Next base: position 7,974,455 of record NC_092571.1, on the reverse strand, counting down.
TGAGTAGTCAACATATCCGCGACATCGCAAAAGTCCGTAACTGAGAGCTTCATAAGTTGTTCACCATAAACAGAGATTGGGCTCTGACAAATCAGATCATGTTCGTAGAATCTGGATTTACTTAACCAATTGTAGAGAGGCAATGCATTGCAGTCGCACGTCCATGGGTTACCTGTGAGAACTATTCCAAAGTCTTCTTCCTCCTCCAAGAAACCTGATGATGGGAGTCCATTTAAAACATTTCCTCCCAAATTAAGATAACGTAGACGGGTTAGTCCCGTCAATGAATTCGGCGCAGTCACATGAATCAAGTTATGCTCTAAGTTAATATGATATAGGAATTCATTGGCTTGGAATGCCCGTGCCGGTAAAGCGGTAATGGAGTTAAACTGCAAGTTTAACATCTCCAAAAACGTGAGCATTTTTATGAACTGTGTTGGAATATCGCTAAACCGATTTCTGCTCAAAGTTAAATGTTGTAGTCCGTGCGTAGTATTGCCAAAGGTAAATTCGTGGACATCTGATAAATGATTTCCTGGTAACCAAAGTGTCTTCAATTGAGAAAGACCGTGCAATGAATATTCATCTAAATAAGATAGCTCGTTATCTTCCGCATCGTAAGAAGTCAACATAGACAAGTTATTACTACAATGGAAATATTCCATGCTGTTGCGTTTCAAATTAAGTAAAGTTAATGATGTCAGGTGGTGTGTTTTCTCATCACACAAATTGATCTCTGTGATATTATTCCATGCCAAATTTAAGACCTCAAGGTGACGCAATTCCATGAAAGCTTCTTTGTGTACGCTGCTGATGTTATTTCTGTATAACATAACAATCTTTAAATATCTGTTGTTAACGAAGCACTTTGCTGGTAACTCCAGGATTCTATTTCCACTAAGATCGAGGTACGTGAGTTTGGTAAGAACACTCAAAGAATTAGAAGGGACCATGCTCAGTTCGTTTCTTTGTAGGTGTAATTGACTAACATTCGCAACGTTTGCAAAGAACTGTTCATTCAGTTGAAAAATTCCGTTCGAATACAATCCAAGAGATCTCAAGTTAGGAAATGTTGGCAGCAGAATACTACCATTTCGTAAGGCTGGTATATTCGAATGTACAACAAATAGATTTACAATTGTTTCCCTGTTTTCAAGAAAAGGTAGCGAAGAAATGTTACTATTGCGGCCATCGCATGTTGTGGTAGTATATATATCTCGACAGGCACATTGACATGATGGTGATGCCGTTAAAATAACTACGAGGTGAATGCCAATGACAACGGACAAAACAGTCATCATGACTGTTCATTCAATCGGTACGTTCGGCGACGTAAAGACTCCAGGTACAGGACTATATAAAAAAACAAAACTATATATATATATATATATATATGTATAGTATACAAATAATAAATGGTTATGAGTGCAATAGTGCAAATATTTCATGAGTTGAAAGATGGAATGTTCTATTCAACGAGGCGCAGCCGAGTTCAATGGAACAAATTACATCTTTCAACTCATGGAATAGTTGCACCATTGCACGAATGGAACCATTTATTATTTGTTTTATACAACACCTTCAAATTTGGACATAATTGGATGTAAAATGCACTCATGCAACAGATTGTTTTGAACAGACAGGTTCTCTGCTCTCTTACCATTGAAAAAGTGCTATCAAAAAAGTACAACACATGGTTCTATTTCATAGAGTGCAATAGAGCGGATTTTGCATGCAATCGACGAGCAATTGGCCAATCAAATGGCCGGAATATAATTAGGTGTTGTATAATAAATAATATTGAATAACACACCAGAAAAATTCCACTTCACGACATTCGGTTTGTGACACAAGATCTGGGGGTTCGATTCCTACCTTTGTCTGATGAGTCCCAAAAGGACGAAACCGGTCGTGAAGTGGAATTTGTCTGGTGTGTTATTCAGTATCATTACTAT